>NC_058082.1:543522076-543658904 GCF_014858855.1 Bufo gargarizans | reverse complement strand
TAAAAACAATGATACAAATACAGAACCACCGTGTGGCTGCAAGGACAACAAGCAGCCAAACACTGGTATCAGGAGACAAGGACATAACCAAATCACTGCTAAAAAGAAACAAAAATATACATCATTACCTCAAGTAACTAGCAATGATTAAAATGAACCAATCCTACCTGGTGGTTCTGTGATGATCCAGACTTCGGAATATCAATAGGAGGGAAGATAATCTAGAGAAATGGAGTATAGCTGTTATAATCATTCAATCCCACAGGGGCCATGGTTTTTAACGTATATATCCAACGTGTCTCTCGCTGGGCCAGTAGTTTCTTCCAGTTCCCACCTCTTTGGGAGATCATAACATGATCGATCCCTCGAAAGCGTAAAACTGATCCATCGCAAGCATGTTCAGCTTTAAAGTGTCTTGGTATGGTTGTTAGCAGTTGTACATCAGTTACCTCCTGTGCAGCTTCAATCTAGCACATGTTCACGAATCCGTTTTTTAAACTGTTGCGAGGTCATCCCCCACATAAAGTTTTTCGCAGGGGCATACGGCCCAGAGTATATTACCCCCACCGTTTGTACAATCATGGGGTGAGTGATTTTATACTCTTTCCTATGCGACATGTCCCAAAAGATATCGCTTCTGTCCATATTTGTGCATGCGACACATTTTCCACAGGGTTTATTTCCCCATCGTGGGCCTTTTGAACCGAAGGGGTTGGGGGGGCGTATTACATAGTGACTCTTACCAAAAGATCCCTTAGATTTTTGCCCCTTCTAAAGGTAATACTCGGATGTTGTTTCAATTGATCCTTCAGACCGGGGTCGAGTTTTAGGATCTCCCAGTGTCTATCAAGTATCTGGGTGATTTCTTTGTTTCCTACTATTAAATGTTGTTATAAATCTTGATCTCCTCTGTATTTCCCCCTGGTCCTCTTACCTTGCAACAGGCTTGAACGTTTCGATGAGCTTGCTCGTTCTATGCTCTTTCAATTGATCTCTCAGTATAGTTACGTGCCTGGAATCTATGGCGTAGGTCTGTTGCTTGGTTTTCAAATAGATGGTCTGAGGAACATATCCGTCTGGCCCTCAAAAACTGCCCCACGGGGATATTTTCAATCAATCTTTTTGGATGTGCTGAGTCAGCCGATAGTATGCTGTTAACGGAAGTGGGTTTTCTATATAGATCTGTCACTATTTTACCATTCTCACCTACGCAGATTTTGATATCCAGGAACTCCACCTCCGTTTGACTCGTGGTAGAGGTTAGTCGGATGTTTAGGTCATTTCTATTCAATTCATTCATGAATCTGTCGAATTCCTCATTAGTGCCCTGCCATATGATCAGCAGATCGTCAATATATCTGCCCCAATATTGCACCTTCTGTGCCAGTAATGTTACTTCAGTCTGGAGGATTTCCCTTTCCCACAGCCCCAGGAACAAATTAGCGTAAGAGGGCGCACAAGACGCCCCCATCGCTGTCCCCTGGAGCTGTAGGAAATGGAGACCTCCAAACATGAAGAAATTGTGTGTTAGCACGAATTCTAATAGGGCCATAATGAACTTACGTTTTTTGGTAGGCATGTTTGAGGTCTGTAGAAAAAAGTTTGTTGCCCTCAAACCATCTTCATGTTTTATGGAAGTATATAACGACTCCACATCACAGGTGGCCAGGAGCATGTCTGAATCCAAGTGTAGGTCTTCGATCTTCCGGAGTACGTCAGTGGTGTCCTTCAAAAATGAGGATAACTCTTCAACATAGGGGTGTAAATGATGTTCAATGTATTTGCATATTACGTCATTTATGCTGTTGATCCCGGAGACGATTGGTCTCCCAGACGGCTGTTGCAAATTTTTATGTACCTTCGGTAAAAAGTACATGGTTGGAGTTACCGGGTGTTCTGTTGATAGAAAGGACATCTGTTGTCTTGTAATGACACCCTCAGCCACTCCCTCTTCCAGGATGACATTCAACTCATCCCGGAATTTCAGGGTTGGGTTGAATGTCAGCCTCTTATAGCATCTATGGTCATTCAATTGGCGCCAAGCTTCTTTTTCGTATGCATTACGGGGCCAGATCACTATATTACCTCCCTTGTCCGCCCCTTTTATGATCACATCATTCCAGGCTTTCAATTCTCTTATTGCTTTCTTTTCACCCCCGGTGCAATTATCATACTCCCCCTCTGTGGAAATTTTTTCTAAATCTCTGCAGACCAATTGGACGAAAAGCTCAATATTAGGAAATAAGGAAATCGGTGGAAATTTTCCCGATTTCGGTTTTAACCGTTTTGGAAACTCACCCATTTGGTCAGCAGTCTCCTGTTCGTTGAGTAACTCCACGAGTGTGGATAGGGCCTCCTGCTCTGCTCGTGATGGGAAGTTTGGATCCTCTCTCTGTTTGAATAACTTCTTTAAAACCAATTTGCGTGCAAATAATTGCACGTCTTTCACTGTAGAAAAGAGATCCAGATTACTAGATGGTGAAAAAGACAATCCTTTTTTCAAGATATTAATCTGATCTTGTGTCAGCACATGTGTAGATAAATTAATTACCTGCTGGGTGTTTCGGGTCGGATCCATGCGTCTCTTTCGCCCTAGGTTTTGAGGTTCCTCATTTTTCCGTTTCGTGAAGCGTTGCGGGTATCTCCTGAAACCCTGAGGTCCCGTAGATTCGTCCTCACTTCTCGATGTCACCGAAGATAGAGAGGTCACTCTGGAGCAGCTCCTTATTTCAGTGTTCTTCCACCGGTACACTCTGTTGTTTTCAAAGTCTGTGCGGTCCCTCTGTAGTTTCTTAGATTTTGTCATCTTAATCTGATTTTCCCACGTCAGGAAAGAGGTGTCTATTTCCTTCTTATATGCTCCCCATTCAGTTATTGGCATATTCTGAGTCAGTTGTATCTCAGTATCGTCAATTTCTTTTTCTATTGAGTTGAGTGTTTTATTATTTAGCTCAATTATCAATTGCATCAGGGTACCTGAGCAGGTGTTGCAGGCCGCCTCCCATCTTGAGCAAAACTCACTTTCTTCCCTTCCAAAAGACGGGAATATTTGAACCCTGAGGTCCCTGGGGATTAAAGACTTGGCTATATATTGCTCCAGGGTGGCCTTATTCCACCATGTTCTCAATCTTTTGTGCTGCAGATTTTTAAAACACACTTTTAGTTCCCTCATATTTCTTAGTCCTGGATCATCACCACCACTCGCGCTCCCAGCAAACACTGCTTCTACTTGGGTTTTCCAAGTTTGATCACGTGATCTGAAATCCATTATCCGATCTTCTGTAATACAACAGGCAATAATCATGAAACACCAAAAACAACTCTATCATAAATATCTTGCGTGGAGTTATTCGTATCGACACCTATATAGCTCAAAGAGCAGCCACACAAAGAGTAATTCTAATTAAATATTCTTTATTGGATATCCAACACAAGAGATGGTATATCAATTAAAAAACATATAGAAAGCAGTGCATACTGAGAACACAACAGTGATACAATGATTGTATAAAAACAGAGTAGGCTCCAAACCACTCAGGGACTAGTATCCCCCCATACACAATAAAGCAGTATCAGCTAGGTGGGGCACATATGGCAGTGAAGGCATCCAGAACATACATGGACACTCCAAACATCTAAAGGAGTGTGAGTCTGAATGCCACCCACATCAAGCGGAGACTGCAAGGGAGGAGGGGGGGGAAAAAAGACACTGTTTAAAGTGCAAATGCAGAGAAATTCCTACTGACCCTGGTCTGGAACCGCCGCCTGTTTTTATACAATCATTGTAACACTGTTGTGTTCTCAGTATGCACTGCTTTCTATATGTTTTTTAATTGATATACCATCTCTTGTGTTGGATATCCAATAAAGAATATTTAATTAGAATTACTCTTTGTGTGGCTGCTCTTTGAGCTATATAGGTGTCGACCCTTTAGTGTAATGGGTATATTTTCTTTATATGGAAGTTTTCCGCTAATATCCCATAACAAAGCTAGCCCTTTGGGCCCTAACTGTCTCCTCGCTATCTGACAGCCCAGCTTATCATTCTTAAGGTTTATTATTTCCGAATGGAGCCTCACTTGAATCGCCCTGTAATATCCATTTACATCTACATCTGACGGGGCAATGCTACTGGCAATGTCTGCATCAGATACAACAGTTTGGGTAAAACGTAGGTTTTAATTACATTTTTCCTCCCCAACCATGTTAAAAAGGGTATCTTTAGATCTTTCACTTGCTGTTTAATATCGTCTAGCAGTTTAGCATAGTTCTGAGAGAAAAGCTCGTCTGGATTCTTTGTTATCTGGACACCAAGGTAGGTAATATTATCTGTCTTCCATTGGAAGGGGTAGTTTGCCTTGAGATGAGCTATGGTCGATTGCGGGGTATTAACACCTAGGGCTACACATTTGGTTAAATTTATTTTAAAATTAGACAATGACCCAAAGCGCTCTAGCTGACTGAGAAGCACAGGAAAGGCTACCTTAGGGTTGGAAAGTAGTAATAGCATATCATCAGCGAATGCCGCTACTTTATGCATTTGAGAACCAATACTGAGTCCCTGAATGGCTTCATCCTATCTAATAGCTTGCAGAAAAGTTTCTAGGCATAAAATAAACAGAGTGGGAGGTAACGGACAGCCCTGCCGGGTCCCATTTCTAATATCAAAGGGGGTGGTGAGATTGCCATTAATGCGAATTTTCACTGTGGGAGAGGAGTACAGGGACAACACAGCAGTCACAAATTGAGGAGGAAAACCAAACTTGCGAAGAGTGGCTGCCATGTACTGCCAGTCCACTCTATCAAATGCTTTTTCAGCATCAGTACTTAAAAAATGTAATACTTTTTCCGTAGGACAAAGCGTATTGTTGAGCCAGCATAACCCAGAATGTGCTATCCCTGCACTCCCTACCCACCACAAAGCCAGATTGTTCCTGGGACATCAAACCTTTAAGAAGGGAGGAGGTTCTGTGAGCCAAAACCTTTGCCCATAGCTTGACATCAGCGTTGAGTAAAGAAATTGGTCGGTAGCTGGAAGGTAGGTTTGGGTCTTTGCCAGGCTTCGGGAGTATTGTGATGTGAGCCTCTAAACACTGCTTGGGAAGCGGAGTGCCGCTCAATAGGGAAATAAAGAGAGAAACAATTTGTGGGCCCAGTATTGGAAGACATTTCTTATAATAAGCTATAGTCAGACCATCGAGTCCTGGGCTTTTCCCATTGGGTATTGACTTCAGAACCTTCCGAACTTCCTCTAGGGATATTGGGGCGACCAAGCTCTCCTTCCCTACCGCTGATAGTACCGGCAGCTTTAGTTCCTGCAAGTAAGAGGATATCCTTTCTTGTCTAATCCGTATCGCCTCACTAGTTTCGTCTTTTCGCAAGTTATATAAATCGTGATAATATGCAGTAAATACCCTGGAAATCTCTGAGGTATCTGTGGTAATCTGACCTTCAGGAGTCATCATTTGCTTAATAAAGGTTTGCTCTACTCGCTTTTTGATCATAGCAGATAATACTTTGCTGCCTCTATTTCCATGAATATAATAATTATGTTTCAAGCAGCCAGTGGACCGTTTTTACATTTGGAGCGTATAAATTACACAAAGTGATTTTTGTATAATCTATTTCACAGTTCACCATGAGATACCTGCCTTCTGGGTCAACCAGTTGTGAGTGAAATGTGAACGGGACACTCTTCTTTAATCCAATACTGACCCCTTTAGCCGCAGATGTATCTGTACAGGAATGGTACCAGTAATGAAAAGCTGAGTTACCTAGATTTGGTACATGGTGAACTGCAAAATGTGTCTCTTGCAGCATAATGATATCTATGGCCTCTTTTTCATTAGACCTAAAAATGCGGCTCCTCTTGACAGGGCCATTACAGCCATGTACATTGTAGGAAGCAACATTAAGTATTAACGGCGCCATTCATGTGCCATATGATATAGCATCCTTGCAAATAAAAGTGTGACCAAAATCTGGAGCATAAACTTATAACAATAAAACTATGCATAAATGGGGTATTACCAGAATCCCCCATGAAATTCTTCTTACGTACAATTCTTCTGAACATACAACCCTGCTAATTAACTACCCATCACTACGCATTATCAATTATTGATTATTAATCCCTCCAGACTGTGCAGATACTGTTTACCATAAACAAAAAACAACAATGGGATCCTCACTGTTTGAGTGAACAGTGAATTAGGTAAGCCCGGGAGGGGTTAATAACGAACATAAATGTACACTGTAGGTTCAACGACTACTAGAGCAACATGACCGTAAGCATCCGAGTTTCGGCAAAAGTCTCAGGTGTCTATCCCTCTACTTGCCGCTTTCTTGCTACGTCCGTTTCTCGGCTGCCTCGGTTTCAGCCATGGTGAGGCTTGCGGCAAAGGTGGTAAGTCCTCCTCTGAAGGGACTGGAAGCCAGGATGGAACTTCAACTGGTGCAATGTCCAGCATTTCCCAAACAGGTGGTCGGCAGGCGATCTGACTATGAACCTACGGTTCCCCGCTGTTATCAGGATGCCAAAAGGGAATAACCACCTGTTGTATGGTATCTTAGAAGACCGAAAGAGATCTGTCAGCAGTTTAAGCAATCTTCTTTTTTGAAGTGTAGAGGCCGCTATATCTTGATATATTTGCACGCTTCTCCCCAGTAGGTGAATCTCTCCTTTCTCCCTTGCTTTCTATAGAACTTCTTCTGTGTCCCTGTAGCTCAATATGCCACAGATAATGTCCCTGGGATTTTCAGAGGAGCTAGGCTTAGGCCGTAATGCTCTGTGCACTCTCTCCACAGTAATACCTTTAGCCCGTTCTGGGCCTAGTAGCGAGGTGAAAAGTAAACCCATAATATTCATCAGGTCTTCTTTCTCCTCTGCTTCTGGAAGCCCTCTGATTCGTATATTTCGCCGTCGGCTTATATTCTCTTGATCCTCCAGTCTGTAGGAGTAGGCTATTCATGGCCCTGGTATGAGCCCCCAACGAATCTTTGACCACTGTGTTAAAAGTCAGCATGGCGTCTTGTACGTTTTCTAGGGATTCAACTCTATCCCCAATATGGCGGACATCCGCTTTGATAGTGGCTAGGTCTGCCACGATCGGGGCCAGCGATTTGTGGAGTGTGTTCTCTAAGGCTGTAGTATAATCTAGTAGCGGGAGCTCCGCTCTCAAGCAGCCGCCATTAAGCTCGGTCAGGTCACGCCCCAGCTCACCGTCTGTTGTGCGACGTGAGAACGTGCTGGAACTCCGCGTTCCACAAGTTGGCCAGGCTTTGTGAGCAGCAGAGGGCACAGTGGTATACTAGGTGCAACATGGTCATCGCCTTTCCAGTCAACCTTCGCTCTTCAGAAGTGAGAAGTGGGCATGGATGTCTGACCTCTGTGAGGTTTTAAGAAACTTTGACGAATCCACACAGATGGTGAGCGGCGATAACGCTATTATCAGCGTTACCATCCCACTTCTGTGTCTACTCAAACACTCACTGCTCACAATTAAGGCTGATGCTTTGCATGTGGAAGGGGGGGAAGTGGGGGAAGAAGACATTACACAGGGTGATAGCCAGAGCACCCTCAGTTTGTCTTTTCAGCGCGAATTGGACGATGAAGAGGGGGAGGAGCAGGAGACAGTTGCCTCCGCTAAAGAGGGTAGTACCCATGGAAGTTTAATTCCATCGGTTCAGCGTGGGATGGGCAGAAGAGGAGGAAGAGGATGAGGAGCTTAAGAGTCATCCTCCTGATTACGACAGCAAAGTCTTGCCTGTTGGTAGTCTGGCACATATGGCAGAATTCATGCTAGGTTGCCCGCCCCGCGCGTTATATGCATTTTAGACAACACAGATTACTGGGTGTTCACTAGGGTTGAGCGAACCCGAACTGTAAAGTTTGGGTTCGTACCAAACTTTAGGATTTTTGGACCCTGGACCCGTACTTTTCAGTAAAGTTTTGGGATCAGGTTCGGTGTTTGGCAAGTTAATGGTGCTTTTTGAAAGGCTGCAGAGCAGCTAATCAACAAGCGTTTAACTCGTGTGCCCTTAGAAGCCATCACAGCCGTGCATACTAATGGCACGGCTGTGATTGGCCAGTGCAGCATGTGACCCAGCCTCCATATAAGCTGGAGTCACGTAGTGCTGCACGTCACTCTGCTGTTACTAGTGTAGGGAGAGGATGCTGCTGCTGTAAGGGAGAGAATAGGACAGAATATTTAATTTGAAGTGATTGTTAACACAGCGATCTACATAGATTTAGTTGTGTGGGTGCAGTGCACAATCTTTTTGCCCTGCCTTGAGCCCAGTGACACAGAAAAATTACTTTTATCCGTCTGTTAGTTAGGTGGGCATCGGCGGCCATTTTATGCAAATTCAGTGCACCAGAAAAGCATATGTGCATTGAAATACTTCAATTATATTCTATTTAAAATAAAAAAAAATCACCCATTTTTTGCAATATCCTACATCTGGGGCCTTTGCAGCATTTTGCAGTGTAAAATACAAGCTTGAAATGCTGCAATAATTTTCTGGGTTTAACAAAAACACACATTTTTGCCAAAATACTAAATTTGGGGCCTATGCTGCATTTGTTAGTGTGAAATACAAGCTTGAAATACTTCAATAATATTCTTGGTTAAAAAAAACACCCATTTTGGCAAAATCCTACATGTGGTGCCTTTGTAGCATTTGTCAGTGTGAAATACAAGCTTGAAATACTGCAATAATTTTCAGGATTAAAAAAAAACACCCATTTTTAGCAATACCCTACATCTGGAGACTTTCACTGACACATATAGGACATGTTTTATTTTTTTTGTGGGGCCGTAGAACGGAAGAAAAGATGTGGACAGTAGACAATGTTTTGGGGCCTTATGGAAGTAAATAGGTCTGCGTCTTATGTGCAAAATTACGGATCAGATGCGGAAAGCAACATGTGTCCTTCTGAATGAGCCCTAACAAGCATATTTTTAAAGACTTTACCTGTTTCCCAAATGCATTGTTATTGCTATTAATTCTTCTCAACCTTAAAGGGGTATTCCCATCTTCAGTTTTAATACTTACCTTCGTCCAGCGCGACGTCCACTTCCTGGATTCGGCTGGGCTTGAGTTGCGTCTTCTCCCGGCCAGGCCGCACTTGCGCAGAAGACTGAAGTTCTTCTCCCTGCCGGGTCGCGCAATGTCCTGAACGTGCAGGCATGCAGCGCATGCGCCATTGGTGACTTATTCCTGGCCTGCATAGGACAAAGCCGGCGTGCGCGTTCACAGCTCTGTACTATACCGCCAGGAAGAAGTCATCATGGCGCATGCGCAGCGGCGTGCGCGTTCAGGACATTGCCCGGCCAGGATAGAATCTTCAGTCTTCTGTGCAAACGCAGCCCGGCAGGATTCGACAGGAGAGGTGGCTGTAACCAGGGGAGACGACTGACAACATCAGGTAACAGTGGACTTATTTTCTCCAAAAAGGGTGGGAATTGGGTAATAAATTTATTTAGATCACTAACAGATTTAACAGTGATCATTCAGATGGGAGTACCCCTTTATGAACTGACTATAAGGGATTGATCTTTTGACAACGTGAATATGAAAGCTATTAAAATGACGCAAAGAATTTGTAGCAGTTGGTTTTCTATAGCCTTCTGTAATAATGTCACCATCTTCTATAGCCACCGGGACAAATCCATCTTCAGTGTCAAATTTACACGTGAACTTCATGTTCATCTCATTGATGTTATTTAAATAAGTAACGAAATCTAGAAACTGCACTTCCTCCTCTGAATATATGATGAACACGTAATGGATGTATCTAAAAGAAGCTTTGATCTACTGTACATAAGGATTTTTTACTGTTAACTCATAAGAGTCTTCAAAAACTGTTAAAAATATATACGCCAAGGCAGCAGTCCCCAATCACCGGGCCGCGGCCCAGGACTGGGCCCTGGAAGATTGTTTGCCGGGCTACGGCAATACAGAGGAGGGGAGACGCCAGGTGCATGCGCGCCCGACACGCACATAACACGCAACAAGCGGCCGTACAGTGGGAAGGAAGGAGAGCGTTCCTTCCTTCTCACTGTGATGCCGGCCAGCCACTGCGACCAATGAAAATGCTTGAAAAGGGCTAGTGAGGCAGGGATTGGTTAGGTTCCGTTGCCCCACCAATGAAAATGCTGAAAAGAGCTTGTGATGGGAGGGATTGGTTAGGTCTCACTGCCACACCAATGGAAATAAACATGACAGCCCGAGGGTGGAGGGGGGTTGTCGGCATCCAGTTTCAGCTAGTATCTGAGGGAGTGAGCGGGAGGATGACCTGCAGATCCTCTTCCATGTCACCTTGAAAATATCAGGAGTGTAGCAGAGCCCTGTGTAGCAGAGCCCTGTTATATATTTTAATAGCCACCTTGTGTTTTGTTATGCACGTGAATCAGGCAGCGCCGACCAGCACCCCCTAAGACCTGTCCTGCCCCAAAACCCCCCCACCCCACCCGGTCCCTGGGAAAATTGTCTTGCATTAAACTGGTCCTTGGTGCAAAAAAGATTGGGGACCACTGAGCCAAGGTGCATAGGACAGGAGTGTCCATCATCATAGCAATTTCTGACACCAGAAAAACCAAAGTATTACGAGACCAAACAAAAAGTAATGTCACACTCTGGATTTTTGTTTTACTGTTATGTCTTTGTCTTCTATATTTGGTTTTAATGTGTGTCTCAGAAAATCCATAGATCGGCCAAGAGCTAATGTTTTGTTCTTAAATTGATCAATTGTTATGATGTAAAATATAGGTGAAACTCTAAAAATAAGAATATCATGCAAAAATTCATTTATTTCAGTAATGCAACTTAAAATTAGAATTTTGTGAAAAGGTTCAATATTCTAGGCTCAAAGTGTCACACTCTAGTCAGCTAATGAATCCATACCCCCTGAGAAAAGGGTAATTCAAAATTGTGACTTTGGGGTTTCATAAGCTGTAAGCCATAACCATCCAAATTATAACAAATAAAGGCTTGAAATATCTCGCTTTGCATGTAATGAGTCTCATATGTTAGTTTCACCTTTTAAGTTGCATTACTGAAATAAATGAACTTTGCACAATATTCTAATTTTTCAAGTTTCACCTGTAGACTGAATTATAGAAGGACAGTCCAGTGGTTATATGTCTGGATGGAATATATCTAATCAGGATGTAAAATGCTCATTGTTTACACTGATTCTCATATGAAAAGGTCTCAGAGTATCCCAGGAATCTCTTACAGATGCTAAATAGGAGTGTGAACAATAGGTCTCTACCCTCAAATACAATGTGTAAATGAAGGACCATCTCAGGAGGCCAGAAAATGCTAAACTGTTTGATGAGGAGGAGGCACCATTATGCTTCTATTGTATATGGTAATGAGGGAAGCCAGATCTCATAATAAACGGTTTCATTGATAATGAAGGTGGGACTGGGCGTCTCCTGGGAGGAGGAGGAGCAGATAGCTATAGCTACCAAAGGGGTATAAAAGACCCAAGCATGGCTCAGAAAGCTGGAATTCACCAAGGGAATTTACTTAGATGACTGACTTGCTGAGGAGAAGACACTGACTGGAGATCAAGTCCTGAGTGTGTGGAGGGTCCATGTCTGGTAAGTGTCACTGAACTGACTGTAAGTGGATGGAATTATAAGATATTGTAATCTGTGCTGTGTATAAGGACAACGTGTCTCTGTAATGTCTCTTGTGTATGTCTCCATGTAGATCTCCATATAACTCCCATCATAACTGGACACGGATTTTCCACCTTTTACAATACACATTTTCTACACTTCTTCTTGTATTTCATTTCTTGCCCTGAACGTTACAATCAGACCCAGTAAGAGGAAGGGAATTCCTACAATGGGAATAACTCTTTCCTGGAGGTTCAGTGATGGCAGCAGTGACTGGTGATTGTCCGCACAGTAGTGTGTAAGTGATTGTACACGCAGTGTCCATACATGTGATAGTACATACCTGTAACTGTGCAGGAAACACGGACAATCACCGATCCTGACTGCCATCACTGGACCGCTCCAAAGCATCAATAATAGGAGGAAAGAATATTACTGACAGGGGGAATCTTTAATTGGTATCTGATTTTTCAATACGTTATTTTCCCCGTAGACACTTTTATTTCCAGCACCTCTATAGATATCTGTACATAGTAATATAATAAAGGTCTCTATACAGAAAGCAGTCAGTACAGTATATAGTAAATATCACCCCAAAGTCATCTATTACACACAAGCTTAGAAGTGTCATAAAGCCGCCCAGAATGTCTTTTTAAGGTTTTTTTGTGCCCTTAAATAAATTTATCATTAAGAACATGAGCGACTGGGGGACAATCTGCTATTATTTATAATTCATTTAGATTCCATCATTTTTCTGGCACTAGACCAATCTGATATAAAATGTGTAAAAAATGCCGTACAGAAACAATGTCAATCAGAAAACAGATTCTAGTGATTTTACCATAAGAAATATGTGTCAAAGCCTCACTTCTCCACCTGGGTCCATGTGCCAGTCTCTAGGGGCTGTTGGGATCCATGTACCAATCTGTAACTCCTCATCTCCCACAATTAATTAAATAAAATGGTAGAGAATACTGAAATATTACTTTATTATAAATGCATTACCAGATTCCTCATTATTTATAATGGTAGTGTCATGGTGTGGCTCACTGTGACACGGGTTGCCATGTTTCCTCACATTGGTTGCTCTCGCATACTGGCTACAATGGATGCCGTGTAGGCTGGTTGCCATAGGCAACAGGTATTTTTACGGCGGCCTGTGTGTATATACTGTTCTCCTTGTATTTTCTTTCTCCTCTCCCTGTTGTCTGGTTCTTGGGAGGTTAATGTCTTGGTCTGGCTGTGGTTACTAGGTGCTTTACTGTATATTCTTGTTAGCTGTCGCCCCGGAGGTCAGTCTGTCTGCTGGGTGCAAGAACTATGAACCCGACCTGGGGATCTTCTATCTGTCCTGTCTGTGTGGTCACCTACTAAGACATAAAAGGTCACCTTGTCCAGATCCATGTGTTTTGTGCAGATCTGCCTGTTCTCCCATGAACTAACTCTGAATGGGAAAGAGGCATCTGCTAGTCTGGTTCTTTGCCTTTGTGCAGAGGCCTCTTGGGTTCTCCAGAGGCAGGATATATAGTCTATGTATGCAGCTCTTCCTGTGACCACCATGCATCCATTCCATATGGGGTGCAGGCATTTGTCTTGTTTTCTGGTTCCTCCTATGACTTGTTTAAACAGTGTCCTGAGTTTGTTTGGGTTCCTGTTTGTGTGCCTGGTTTGCAGTACGTCCTGTGTCTGTCTGGTATGCTGGTGATTGCACCAACATCTGTCTCTGCTTCTAAGTGGCCAAGTGTACAGGGACTATCCTGGAGGTGCGACTAGTGAGCCCTTGGCTAAGTTCGTCCCCACCATCAGAGGCTCTGAAAAACAGGGATCAGCGAGTTTCCGCCCTCTGGGTTTGGCTCAAAGTCAAACCAGTGCACTTGGGTCCAGTGATATTACCTCACACTCTACCCTTACCTGCTGGTGCAGCTTACTGTCATGTCCTGATCTCTGTTATTAAAGTTTTAATTATAGACCTTGTCTGTCTGCTTGCTTTGGTGTGTTATGCCAGATAGATGTTCTAGGGGTCCGTATGACCCTCATTAGAACATGACAGGCAGTCTGTGTGCCGCCGTCCTCACTTCAATTCTCTCATCTCTACATGAGCTCCGTTATTACAGAGACTCAGCTAAGATCTCACCAGCTGTATGGAGGATGGTGATCATTGACAATAGAGCAGAGAGGAGGCTTAAGCAGGTCTGTAGATCCCTGTTCTGAGATAACTAGAGATGAGCGAATTTCATATTTTGAAATTCGTTCACACTTCCTTTGGTGGTGAAAGGTGAATTGCGTTATGGATTCCGTTACCACAGACCATAACGTAATTCTATGATGGAATGCATTTGGAGGCATTCCGTTATTCATTCTGTCATAATAGAAGACTATGGACTGCAAAATGGATCCGTCCTGTTTCCGTTATGTAGGGGAATCCTCTCGTCACAGAACTGCGTTATAGTCTGTGGTAACGGAATCCATAATGCAATTCACCTTTTACCACTAAACGAAGTGTGAACAAATTTCATAAGCTAAAATTCCCTCATCTCTAGAAATATCCCATCCTGCTCTGTGATTAGGACCGGTTTTCTTTGTACTTGTAGGATTGTGGCCATCTTATTTCAGACTGATGATTGCCCTGTAAATAAGACAAGCCATTATAAATAACAAAATGTTTGATACATTTATAGAAAAGTGATATTTTTGTATAATAATGTTATTCCCACAGTGGGACAAAAAAAAAACAGGGACATTTTTTTTTATTAACAACTATGTGCTGTCCACATCCGCATTTCCAGAGCGCGCCCCCATCTTCCGGTCCGTGGATCCATAAAAAAATAGAACATGTCCTATTCTTGTCCGCAATTATGGACATGAATAAGCAGTTCTATGGGGGTGCCAGCCGGGTGCATTGCGGATCCGCAATACACTACGGACTTGTTGATGAATCCTTAATATGACTTTAGTGATCAATGCCAATGATGCTCTTGTGTGTTTCAAACAGAATTTGGTGACAGATTTATTTTATTTAATACATTTCATGTCTTATTAGCAGTTAATATTTAGAACATTGGTATATTTTTATCTGCATGCTAATTACATTTTATATTTTAACTGTTTGTGTGTAATTAGGAAAAAAAGAACCCTTTATCTTATAAAATTTTTCTTTCCCCAGGTGAAGACTGGATAAAAGGCTCCCAAGGTCATCTAATTCTATCTCCTTCTATATAGAAATAGAAGGTAATCAATCCAAAATTGCCAATAATAGCACTGGACATAATCTGGCTGAGATGTCTTCAAATTCTGAATATGGGAAAGATTTTGAAAATAATGCTAATCTTTCTGTGTACAAAGAAATTCAGAAAGATGAAAGGTCATGTTCTGAAAGAGAGAAAACTTTTAATGTGATATCAAGTGTTGCTGAAAATAAGAGAAATACTACAGGAGAGAAGCCATATTCACATTCAGAATGTGGGAACTGTTTTAGTCAGAAACCACATCCTGTTGAACATCAGAAAACTCATACAGGAGAGAAGCCATTTTCATGTACGGAATGTGGGAAATGTTTTAGTAAGAAATCAATTCTTGAGGTACATCAGAGAATTCATACCGGGGTTACACCATTTTCATGCCCTGAATGTGGGAAATATTTTAATGTGAAATCAAATCTTGTAGAACATCAGAAAATTCACAGCGGGGAGAAGCCATTTGAATGTCCTGAATGTGAGAAATGTTTTAGTGTGAAATCAAAACTTGTGCGACATCAGAAAACTCACACAGGAGAGAAGCCATTTTCATGTTCTGAATGTGAGAAGTGTTTTAGTCAGAAATCAACTCTTGTGCAACATCAGAGAATTCACACAGGAGAGAAGGGATTCTCATGTTCTGAATGTGAGAAATGTTTTAGTATAAAATCATCTCTTGTGAAACATCAGAGAATTCACACAGGAGAGAAGGGATTCTCATGTTCTGAATGTGAGAAGTGTTTTAGTATAAAATCAAATCTTGTGCAACATCAGAGAATTCACACAGGAGAGAAGCCATTTCCATGTCCTTATTGCAGGGCGTCATTTAAACGTAAACATCAACTTGAGATTCATCAGAGAAATCACACAGGAGAGAAGCCATTTTCATGTCCAGAATGTGAGAAATGTTTTAGTATGAAATCAAATCTTGTGCAACATCAGAGAATTCACACAGGAGAGAAGCCATTTTCATGCCCTGAATGTGGGAAATATTTTAATGTGAAATCAAATCTTGTAGAACATCAGAAAATTCACAGCGGGGAGAAGCCATTTGCATGTCCTGAATGTGAGAAATGTTTTAGTATGAAATCAAATCTTGTGCGACATCAGAAAACTCACACAGGAGAGAAGCCATTTTCATGTTCTGAATGTGAGAAGTGTTTTAGTATAAAATCAACTCTTGTGCAACATCAGAGAATTCACACAGGAGAGAAGGGATTCTCATGTTCTGAATGTGAGAAGTGTTTTAGTATAAAATCAACTCTTGTGAAACATCAGAGAATTCACACAGGAGAGAAGGGATTCTCATGTTCTGAATGTGAGAAGTGTTTTAGTAAGAAATCAAATCTTGTGCAACATCAGAGAATTCACACAGGAGAGAAGCCATTTCCATGTCCTTATTGCAGGGCGTCATTCAAAAGTAAACATCATCTTGAGAATCATCAGAGAAATCACACAGGAGAGAAGCCATTTTCATGTCCAGAATGTGAGAAATGTTTTAGTATGAAATCAAATCTTGTGCGACATCAGAAAACTCACACAGGAGAGAAGCCATTTTCATGTTCTGAATGTGAGAAGTGTTTTGGTTTAAAATCAATTCTTGTGCAACATCAGAGAATTCACACAGGAGAGAAGGGATTTTCATGTTCTGAATGTGAGAAGTGTTTTAGTAAGAAATCAAATCTTGTGCAACATCAGAGAATTCACAGCGGGGAGAAGCCATTTGCATGTCCTGAATGTGAGAAATGTTTTACTGATAAATCAAGTCTTATTAAACATCAAAGAATTCACACTGGAGAGAAGCCATTTCCATGTCCTGAATGCAGGATGTCATTTAAACGTAAAGATCAGTTTAAGATTCATCTTAAAATTCACACAGGAGAGAAGCCATTTTCATGTTCTGAATAGGAGAAGTGTTTTATTCAGAAAGCAAATCTTGTGCAACATCAGAGAATTCACACAGGGGAGCGGTTATTTCCATGTCCGGAATGTGGGAAATATTTTAGTAAGAAATCAATTCTTGAGGTACATCAGAGAATTCATACCGGGGTTAAGCCATTTTCATGCCCTGAATGTGGGAAATATTTCAATGGGAAATCAAATCTTGTAATACATCTAAAAATTCACAGCGGGGAGAAGCCATTTGCATGTCCTGAATGTGAGAAATGTTTTAATCGAAAACCACTTCTTGATACACATCTGAGAACTCATACAGGAGAGAAGCCATATTCATGTCCTGAAGGTGAGAATAGTTTTACTCAAAAATTAAGTCTTATTAAACATCAAATAATTCACACAAGAGAGAAGTATCCATATTCATGTCCTGAATGTGAGAAATGTTTTTCTCAAAAATCAAGTCTTATTAAACATCAAAGAATTCACACTGGAGAGAAGCCATTTCCGTGTCCTGAATGCAGGATGTCATTTAAATGTAAAGATCAGTTTGAGATTCATCTGAAAATTCACACAGGAGAGAAGCCATTTTCATGTTCTGAATGTGAGAAGTGTTTTATTCAGAAATCAAATCTTGTGCGACATCAGAGAATTCACACAGGAGAGAAGGGATTTTCATGTTCTGAATGTGAGAAGTGTTTTAGTGAGAGATCAAATCTTGTGCAACATCAGAGAATTCACACAGGAGAGAAGCAATTTCCATGTCCTGATTGCAGGATGTCATTTAAAAGAAAACATCATCTTGAGAGTCATCAGAGAAATCACACAGGAGAGAAGCCATTTTCGTGTCCAGAATGTGGGGGGAGGTTTAGTGAGAAATCAAGTTTTGTGAGACACTTGAGAATTCACACAGGAGAGAAGCCTATTTAATATACAGAATGTGGGAAATGCTTTGGCTGTAAATTAAAGGGGTTGTGCAGGCTTTTAACCCCTTCATGTATTATGATGTAACTGTATGTCATAATTAGAGATGAGCGAATGAACTTCAAATTAAAATCCGAAGTCAATTTGAATATAACTTCGGTCCAATACTGTATGGAGCGAGCGCTCCATACCGTATTAGTCTGTATTGGCTCAGATGAGCCGAAGTTATTACTTAAATAGTATTGGACCGGCACTCAAACATATGGGTTTACGCAAAGAACCCATAAACTAAAGTAGTGCAATTTATTAGAACATAAAAAACATACATACACGTAATAGTGGGATAAATGAGATAATGGGTGGACTATCTCATGTATAAAGTCCATACAATGCAGGTTATTGGAGAAAATGAATAATGTCCCGTACTTATGCAAATAATACCTATTAGGCAAAATCGATAGCAAACAGTCTCATAGTGTGATGCGTATAATACTCACTATTTACTGCGCAACTCAGTGGCGTCCCACATGTAAGGGCGCTTACCTCGGTGTCGATTCAATCCAATGCAAACGGCAGATGGTAGTTGCTTACTGACGTCATAAAATCGGATCTCCGCAAGATCGCTTCAATTATCGCGAGATGAGCTGTTACTTTTTCTTTCTCTTTCGTATAATACAGACTCTTAAATCGCTGCTAAAAATCGCAGTGAAGCTTCGATCTTGTGATCATGGATTGTTATCAGTAGCCAGCCGTTAATAAAGTCGACCACCAGTCGGTTTGCTTTCGTTCGTTTCAGAAGATAATTTCCTTGGTGTCTTTCAATGTTGCATGGCCATGCTTAAAATTTCAGACTCTTTATGAATATCCCATCGATCCCATTTTTGGACATTGGCACCTATCCATGTATATAGAGAGTGAGCCGTCCCATTACTATTCATTTACTGGAAGTTATTACTTAGCAAAGTCTTGCGTGACTTTGCGTAATAACGTAATAGATTAATTTTTATTGCAAAAAAACATTTCCCGAACTTGATTTCGGTTCCAAGGTACCAATTGGAACCGAATCCGAGTTGGGGGAAATGGGTTTTTCACAGTAAAAATGAATCTATGAAGTTATTACGCAAAGTCACAAGAGACTTCGCTAAGTAATAACTTCAGGTCATCTGGGCCAGTACAGACTAATACTGTACGGAGCGCTCGCTCCATACAGTATTGGACCGAAGTTTTATGCAAATCAACTTCAGATGTTTTATCCAAAGTCGATTTGCTCATCTCTAGTCATAATGCCTGAGGGAATGTATTTGACCTGACAGGGAGCGGAGATTGCGTCGCACCCGTCATTTAACCCCTGAGGTGCTGCAATCAACGCAGATCGCAGTGCCTGTGAATGACGGCAGAGGGATGCTGCTCCCTCTGGGTGATGGCACACAGTGCAGTTTTTTTTTTGTAGCTGGCTGGAATTACCTAAATCATTCCCACTATGCAGAACACCAGGGGTTAACAATGCTGCCAAACTGGCTAAATTGAAAACTGCATCTTGAATTCATGTCAGAACTGCACTGTGTGCCAGTACCCTCTGCTTTATGATCGGTTGCCATGGCAGCCCGAAGCTATCCAGGCCTGCGATGGCGTTGTCCATACTGAGCTATGCACGAGGCACAGCTCAGAATGGAGAGAGTACAAATCCTATTCACCCTAAGGGCTCATGCACACAAACATATTTTCTTTCCGTGTCTGTTACGTTTGACCATATGCAGAACCATTCAGTTCAATGGGTCCGTAAAAAAATGGAAGTTACTCCGTGTGTATTCCGTTTCCATATGCCCGCTCCTTAAAAAAATAGAACATGTCCTATTATTGTCTGCATTACCAACAAAGATAGGACTGTTCTATTAGGGGCCAAATGTTCCGTTCCGCAAAATACAGAATGCACACGGACGTCATCCATGCTTTTTGTGGATCAGTTGTTGTTTTTTTTCGCACCTCAAAATACATACGGTCATGTGCATGAGCCCTAATAGAGATCTATTAGTGTGAATTGGAGATGGGATCAAGAGATCCCATGTACTAAGGGTCATATTGGTGTTATAAAAAAAGTTTAAAAAAAAACAATATATGTAACTATAAATCACCCCCTTTCCCAATTTTACATATAAAAATATATAAACAATAAAAAAATAAACATAATTTGTATCACTGTGAGAAAATCTCTGAACTATAAAACAAATCCTGTACAGTGAACGCCGTACATACTGCAAAAATGGTACCAATAAGAAATATAGTTAGTTACAAAAAACAAGCCCTCCTACAGCTTTGTAGACCGAAAGATAAAAAAAAAAAGTTATATGGCAATGCAAGCAAAATGTATATATGTTTTTTTCAAATGTTTTTATGTTTTTTAAAGTAGTAAAACAAAAAAACCTATACAATTTGGTATCGCTGCATTTGTATGGAGCCACAGAATAAGGATGTTAGGACCTTTTTAGAGCACAATAAACGATGTGATGTCAAAACCCCAAAAACCTTGACAGAATTCTTTTTTTTCTATTTTTCACACAAATAATTTTCTTCCCATTTTCCAATGCAAGAAATGGTAAATTAAATGATGACATTAGAAAATGCACCATATCCTGCAAAAAAATGAGCCCTCCTATAGCTATGTGAACGGAAAAATAAAAATGTTTTGGTTATTAGAATGTGGGAAGGAAAAATCCAAAATGAATGAAAAGCAAAAATGAAATTAGGCCTCAACCTCAAAGGGTTAATATTGATAACCTATCCTCAGAATAGGTCATCAATATCAGATCAGTAGGGGTCTGACATCAGGAACCCCCACTGATCATCTGTACGAGGAGACGGCTCGCGCAGTGCACACGTGCCTTCTCCCTCTCTCTTCCTGCTCTCCGCTGTATGTCTATGGGACAGTAGCGGTGAACATAAAGAAAGAAGGGAGATGAGCACACTGCACGAGCCGTCTCGTCATAAAGCTCATCAGCGAGGGTGTCGGGTGTCGGACCCCCGACAATCTGATATTGATGACCTATCCTGTAATCAATAGTGTATAAGTAATCCCAGGAGGCGTTTCTCTGTTCAGCACAGTGTATTCTTTATTGTAGCATATAAATCACAGTTTTTCGGGATGCGTTTCGGCCCGTCCAGCCGTCCTCAGCGGATGGATTTGCTACAATAAAAAAAAAAAATGTGCTGAACAGAGAATCTCCTGCTGGGATTACTTATACACTGTTCGTGGGGATTGCCCCTTCCTGTGCAGCGCGGACCATGGATCGAGTGCCGTCGGATTTCCTATAAGACTATTCTGAGGATAGGTCATCAATGTAGGAGATCCCGGACAACATCTTTAAGTCTAGTGAGACATCTGAATATTGATATGATGGAGAATCCATACGTGCTTAGAGTCTAGGAGGGATCCATTGTAATGTTCGGAGTGTAGAAAATGTTGAAGGTGTGGAGCTTAGTTTTAGGACCTGCTGCTTCACCTTGATTTATGATCACATAAAGGTGTTTCCAGGATTAGAAGAAGAACTCCTTTACTCCAAAACATCTCCTCTCCTGTCCAAGGGTTGAGCGCAGCATTGTAATTCTGCCACATTAACTTTAATAGAGCCATACTGCAATACCAAACATAACCTATGGACAGATGTGGGGCTGTTTCTCTAAGAAAGCAGCCACAAGTTCTAATCCTGTAGAACCTCTACAAATATCTGGATATAATGCAGAAAACTATTATTACTACAACTATAGATCAGCAAATCTCTTAAAATTTGTTGGAGTCCTATTTGTCCAAAGTGACCTTGTGATTCAATGAGGGTGGAATCAGCTCTGTTGTATTTGCATGTAATTATAATGTAATATGGCCGCTGAGTTATTTAATAAAATGTACCTGTATAGCGCCACCTGCTGTTTGTTGTTTTCCTTATTTCTCTATCCACCTAAGTAACATTACTGAGGAGGACGCACATGCTCACTTCTATCCGTCATTGGTCACCAGCCCTTTCCATGGTTAGAAGCCATCACAGGTGCCAGCAGGAATAACATGGACAGGGCGAGAGCTGCAGCAGAAAGGACATGCTCTGTGAGGAAGGACATGCACCTGAGCTGGAAGCTTGAAATTAGAGTTGAGCGAACACCTGGATGTTCGGGTTTGAGAAGTTCGGCCGAACTTCCCGATAATGTTCGGGTTCGGGATCCGAACCCGATCCGAACTTCGTCCCGGACCCGAACCCCATTGAAGTCAATGGGGACCCGAACCTTTTGGCACTAAAAAGGCTGTAAAACAGCCCAGGAAAGGGCTAGAGGGCTGCAAAAGGCAGCAACATGTAGGTGAATCCCCTGAAAACAGATGTGGATAGGGAAATGAATAAAAATAAAAATAAAATAAATACAAATTAACCAATAGCAATTGGAGAGAGGTCACATAGCAGAGAATCTGGCTTCACGTCACCCACCACTGGAACAGTCCATTCTCAGATATTTAGGCCCCGGCACCTAGGCAGAGGAGAGAGGTCCCGTAACAGAGAATCTGGCTTCATGTCAGCAGAGAATCAGTCTTCAAGTCATAGCAGAGAATCAGGCTTCACGTCACCCACCACTGTAACAGTCCATTGTCATAAATTTAGGCCCTGGCACCAAGGCAGAGGAGAGAGGTCCCATAACACAGAATGTGGCTTCATGTCAGCAGAGAATCAGTCTTCATATCATAGCAGAGAATCAGGCTTCATGTCACCCACTACTGTAACAGTCCATTGTCATGAATTTAGGCCCCGGCACCCAGGCAGAGGAGAGAGGTCCCATAACACAGAATCTGGCTTCATGTCACCAGAGAATCAGTCTTCATGTCATAGCAGAGAATCATGCTTCACGTCACCCACCACTGTAACAGTCCATTGTCATACATTTAGGCCCCGGCACCCAGGCAGAGGAGAGAGGTCCCATAACACAGAATCTGGCTTCATGTCACCACAGAATCAGTCTTCATGTCATAGCAGAGAATCATGCTTCACGTCACCCACCACTGTAACAGTCCATTGTCATAAACTTAGGCCCTGGCACCCAGGCAGAGGAGAGAGGTTCCGTAACAGAGAATCTGGCTTCATGTCAGCAGAGAATCAGTCTGCATGTCATAGCAGAGAATCATGCTTCACGTCACCCAACATTGGAACAGTCCATTGTCATAAATTTAGGCCCCAGCACCCAGGCAGAGGAGAGAGGTCCCATAACACAGAATCTGGCTTCATGTCAGCAGAGAATCAGTCTTAATATCATAGCAGAGAATCTCGCTTCACGACACCCACCACTGTAACAGTCCATTGTCATAAATTTAGGCCCCGGCACCCAGGCAGAGGAGAGATGTCCCATAACACAGAATCTGGCTTCATGTCAGCAGAGAATCAGTCTGCATGTCATAGCAGAGAATCAGGCTTCACGTCAGCCACCACTGTAACAGTCCATTGTCATATATTTAGGCCCAGGCATCCAGGCAGAGGAGAGAGGTCCCGTAACAGAGAATCTGGCTTCATGTCAGCAGAGAATCAGTTTGCATGTCATAGCAGAGAATCAGGCTTCACGTCAGCCACCACTGTAACGGTCCTTTGTCATATATTTAGGCCCAGGCAAAGGAGAGAGGTCCCGTAACAGAGAATCAGGCTTCATGTCAGCAGAGAATCAGTTTGCATGTCATAGCAGAGAATCAGGCCTCACGTCAGCCACCACTGTAACAGTCCATTGGCATATATTTAGGCCCAGGCACCCAGGCAGAGGAGAGAGGTCCCGTAACAGAGAATCTGGCTTCATGTCAGCAGAGAATCAGTCTTCAAGTCATAGCAGAGAATCAGGCTTCACGTCACCCACCACTGTAACAGTCCATTGTCATAAATTTAGGCCCTGGCACCAAGGCAGAGGAGAGAGGTCCCATAACACAGAATGTGGCTTCATGTCAGCAGAGAATCAGTCTTCATATCATAGCAGAGAATCAGGCTTCATGTCACCCACTACTGTAACAGTCCATTGTCATGAATTTAGGCCCCGGCACCCAGGCAGAGGAGAGAGGTCCCATAACACAGAATCTGGCTTCATGTCACCAGAGAATCAGTCTTCATGTCATAGCAGAGAATCATGCTTCACGTCACCCACCACTGTAACAGTCCATTGTCATACATTTAGGCCCCGGCACCCAGGCAGAGGAGAGAGGTCCCATAACACAGAATCTGGCTTCATGTCACCACAGAATCAGTCTTCATGTCATAGCAGAGAATCATGCTTCACGTCACCCACCACTGTAACAGTCCATTGTCATAAACTTAGGCCCTGGCACCCAGGCAGAGGAGAGAGGTTCCGTAACAGAGAATCTGGCTTCATGTCAGCAGAGAATCAGTCTGCATGTCATAGCAGAGAATCATGCTTCACGTCACCCAACATTGGAACAGTCCATTGTCATAAATTTAGGCCCCAGCACCCAGGCAGAGGAGAGAGGTCCCATAACACAGAATCTGGCTTCATGTCAGCAGAGAATCAGTCTTAATATCATAGCAGAGAATCTCGCTTCACGACACCCACCACTGTAACAGTCCATTGTCATAAATTTAGGCCCCGGCACCCAGGCAGAGGAGAGATGTCCCATAACACAGAATCTGGCTTCATGTCAGCAGAGAATCAGTCTGCATGTCATAGCAGAGAATCAGGCTTCACGTCAGCCACCACTGTAACAGTCCATTGTCATATATTTAGGCCCAGGCATCCAGGCAGAGGAGAGAGGTCCCGTAACAGAGAATCTGGCTTCATGTCAGCAGAGAATCAGTTTGCATGTCATAGCAGAGAATCAGGCTTCACGTCAGCCACCACTGTAACGGTCCTTTGTCATATATTTAGGCCCAGGCAAAGGAGAGAGGTCCCGTAACAGAGAATCAGGCTTCATGTCAGCAGAGAATCAGTTTGCATGTCATAGCAGAGAATCAGGCCTCACGTCAGCCACCACTGTAACAGTCCATTGGCATATATTTAGGCCCAGGCACCCAGGCAGAGGAGAGAGGTCCCGTAACAGAGAATCTGGCTTCATGTCAGCAGAGAATCAGTTTGCATGTCATAGCAGAGAATCAGGCTTCACGTCAGCCACCTCTGTAACAGTCTATTGTCATATATTTAGGCCCAGGCACCCAGGCAGAGGAGAGAGGTCCCGTAACACAGAATCTGGCTTCATGTCAGCAGAGAATCAGTCTGCATGTCATAGCAGAGAATCAGGCTTCACGTCACCCAACATTGGAACAGGCCATTGGCATATATTTAGGCCCCGGCACCCAGACAGAGGAGAGGTTCATTCAACTTTGGGTTGCCTCGCAATATAATGGCAAAATAAAATAAAAATATGATTGAATGAGGAAGTGCCGTGGAGTACAATAATATATGGTTAAGGGGAGGTAGTTAATGTCTAATATGCACAAGGGATGGACAGGTCCTGTGAGATCCATGCCTGGTTCATTTTTATGAACGTCAGCTTGTCCACATTGGCTGTAGACAGGCGGCTGCGTTTG
Source organism: Bufo gargarizans (assembly GCF_014858855.1). Lineage (NCBI taxonomy): Eukaryota > Metazoa > Chordata > Amphibia > Anura > Bufonidae > Bufo > Bufo gargarizans. The sequence continues at coordinate 543,633,677 of NC_058082.1, read as the reverse complement.
TCTGTAATGACGCCCCCTGCGGTGCTGAATACACGTTCAGACAAAACGCTGGCCGCCGGGCAGGCCAGCACCTCCAAGGCATAAAAGGCTAGCTCTGGCCACGTGGACAATTTAGAGACCCAGAAGTTGAATGGGGCCGAACCATCAGTCAGTACGTGGAGGGGTGTGCACACGTACTGTTCCACCATGTTAGTGAAATGTTGCCTCCTGCTAACACGTTGCGTATCAGGTGGTGGTGCAGTTAGCTGTGGCGTGTTTTCCACATCTCTAACATGCTAACCCTGCCCTCAGAGGATCTGGCCGTGACACAGCTGCCTTGGCGACCTCTTGCTCCTCCTCTGCCTTGGGCTTCCACTTGTTCCCCTGTGACATTTGGGAATGCTCTCAGTAGCGCGTCTACCAACGTGCGCTTGTACTCGCGCATCTTCCTATCACGCTCCAGTGCAGGAAGTAAGGTGGGCACATTGTCTTTGTACCGTGGATCCAGCAGGGTGGCAACCCAGTAGTCCGCACACGTTAAAATGTGGGCAACTCTGCTGTCGTTGCGCAGGCACTGCAGCATGTAGTCGCTCATGTGTGCCAGGCTGCCCAGGGGTAAGGACAAGCTGTCCTCTGTGGGAGGCGTATCTTCATCGTCCTGCGTTTCCCCCCAGCCACGCACCAGTGATGGGCCCGAGCTGCGTTGGGTGCCACCCCGCTGTGACCATGCTTCATCCTCATCCTCCTCCACCTCCTCCTCATCCTCGTCCTCCAGTAGTGGGCCCTGGCTGGCCACATTTGTACCTGGCCTCTGCTGTTGCAAAAAACCTCCCACTGACTCACTTCGAAGAGACTGGCCTGAAAGTGCTAAAAATGACCCCTCTTCCTCCTCCTCCTGGGCCACCTCCTCTTCCATCATCGCCCTAAGTGTTTTCTCAAGGAGACATAGAAGTGATATTGTAACGCTGATAACGGCGTCATCGCCACTGGCCATGTTGATGGAGTACTCAAAACAGCGCAACAGGGCACACAGGTCTCGCATGGAGGCCCAGTCATTGGTGGTGAAGTGGTGCTGTTCCGCAGTGCGACTGACCCGTGCGTGCTGCAGCTGAAACTCCACTATGGCCTGCTACTGCTCGCACAGTCTATCCAGTATGTGTAAGGTGGAGTTCCACCTGGTGGGCACGTCGCATATGAGGCAGTGAGCGGGAAGGCTGAAGTTACGCTGTAGCGCAGACAGGCGAGCAGCAGCAGGATGTGAACGCCGGAAGCGCGAACAGTCAGCCCGCACTTTATGCAGCAGCTCTGACATGTCGGGGTAGTTGTAAATGAACTTCTGCACCACCAAATTCAGCACATGCGCCAAGCAAGGGATGTGCGTCAAACCGGCTAGTCCCAGAGCTGCAATGAGATTTCGCCCATTATCGCACACCACAAGGCCGGGCTTGAGGCTCACCGGCAGCAACCACTCGTCGGTCTGTTGTTCTATACCCCGCCACAACTCCTGTGCGGTGTGGGGCCTGTCCCCCAAACATATAAGTTTCAGAATGGCCTGCTGACGTTTACCCCGGGCTGTGCTGAAGTTGGTGGTGAAGATGTGTGGCTGAATGGATGAGCAGGTGGAAGAAGAGGAGGAGGAAGCTGAGTAGAAGGAGGTGGCAACAGGAGGCAAAGAATGTTGTCCTGCGATCCTTGGCGGCGGAAGGACGTGCGCCAAACAGCTCTCCGCCTGGGGCCCAGCTGCCACTACATTTACCCAGTGTGCAGTTAGGGAAATATAGCGTCCCTGGCCATGCTTACTGGTCCACGTATCTGTGGTTAGGTTGACCTTGCCACAGATGGTGTTGCGCAGTGCACACTTGATTTTATCGGATACTTGGTTGTGCAGGGAAGGCACGGCTCTCTTGGAGAAGTAGTGCCGGCTGGGAACAACATACTGTGGGACAGCAAGTGACATGAGCTGTTTGAAGCTGTCTGTGTCCACCAGCCTAAATGACAGCATTTCATAGGCCAGTAGTTTAGAAATGCTGGCATTCAGGGCCAGGGATCGAGGGTGGCTAGGTGGGAATTTACGCTTTCTCTCAAATGTTTGTGAGATGGAGAGCTGAACGCGGCCGTGTGACATGGTTGAGATGCTTGGTGACGGAGGTGGTGGTGTTGGTGGTACATCCCCTGTTTGCAGGGCGGCAGGTGCCAACGTTGCTCCAGAGGCGGAGGAAGAGGCCGAGGCGGCAGCAGCAGAAGAGGCCGAGGCGGCAGCAGCAGAAGAGGTAGCAGGGGGAGCCTGAGTGACTTCCTTGTTTTTAAGGTGTTTACTCCACTGCAGTTCATGCTTTGCATGCAGGTGCCTGGTCATGCAGGTTGTGCTAAGGTTCAGAACGTTAATGCCTCGCTTCAGGCTCTGATGGCACAGCGTGCAAACCACTCGGGTCTTGTCGTCAGCACATTGTTTGAAGAAGTGCCATGCCAGGGAACTCCTTGAAGCTGCCTTTGGGGTGCTCGGTCCCAGATGGCGGCGGTCAGTAGCAGGCAGAGTCTCTTGGCGGTGGGTGTTCTGCTTTTGCCCACTGCTCCCTCTTTTGCTATGCTGTTGGCTCGGTCTCACCACTGCCTCTTCCTCCGAACTGTGAAAGTCAGTGGCACGACCTTCATTCCATGTGGGGTCTAGGACCTCATCGTCCCCTGCATCGTCTTCCACCCAGTCTTGATCCCTGACCTCCTGTTCAGTCTGCACACTGCAGAAAGACGCAGCAGTTGGCACCTGTGTTTTTTCATCATCAGAGACGTGCTGAGGTGGTATTCCCATGTCCTCATCATCAGGAAACATAAGTGGTTGTGCGTCAATGCATTCTATGTCTTCCACCGCTGGGGAAGGGCTAGGTGGATGCCCTTGGGAAACCCTGCCAGCAGAGTCTTCAAACAGCATAAGAGACTGCTGCATAACTTCAGACAGTTTCCCTGGTATGCATGGGGGTGATGTGACAGACTGATGGGGTTGGTTTTCAGGCGCCATCTGTGCGCTTTCTGCAGAAGACTGGGTGGGAGATAATGTGAACGTGCTGGATCCACTGTCGGCCACCCAATTGACTAATGCCTGTACCTGCTCAGGCCTTACCATCCTTACAACGGCATTTTGCCCCACCAAATATCGCTGTAAATTATGGCGGCTACTGGGACCTGAGGTAGTTGGTACGTGTGGCTGTGGCAGAATGGCCACATCCTCTCCCAGCACCAGAGGGTCCACTAACACCACCACGAACATGTCCGCGTCCCTTACTAGATGTTTTCTTCATTGTTACCGTTCACCACAATAAGAAAAATATTATTTGGCCCAATGTATTGAATTCAAATTCAGACCTTTTTTTACAGACACCTAACACTATCTGGCTATCTATTTAGGTACCGTATTACACTAATACAGGCACAGCAGTAATGACAGATTTAGCTGAATATAAATTTGAGGCCGATTATTTAGGCGCTGGGTGACAGGTATACGTTTACAGACAGAATTAGACTTGGAAATGCACAGTAGCGTGTGTGTGAAGTTATTGAGAATGACCCTATCAGCACCTTGAATCTAATATACCCTTTTAGGGATAGATTTAAAGTAGGCCTGATACAGCAGAAACCACTAATTTAGGAAATTGCTAAGTTGGGAATTGTATTTCAACCCAGAACAAAAATATATCCTTTGCCAGACAGCAGACCGTATTACAATTGGCTGGCCACAGCTGAAACACCAGATTTAGGGTACTGCCATTTTGGCAATTGTATTTCACCCCTCAATAAAATAGCAAGCACAGCCAAGCCCCTGATGTAGGATATAGCCAAAAAATAACCAGACTATTGATGGTTAAATGGACTTGGTGGCAGCTTGCCCCTGATGTAGGATATAGCAAAAAAATAACCACACTGTTGATGGTTAAATGCACTTGGTGACATCTTGCCCCTGATGTAGGATATAGCCAAAAAATAACCACACTATTGATGGTTAAATGGACTTGGTGGCAGCTTGCCCCTGATGTAGGATATAGCCAAAAAATAACCACACTATTGATGGTTAAATGGACTTGGTGGCAGCTTGTGCTGGCGCACCACAAGACACAAAATGGCCGCCGATCACCCCAGAAAAAAGTGACTGAAAAACGCTCTGGGCAGCCTAAAAACAGTGAGCAATTGAATAGCAGCATTTCAATGATCCACAGCTGTAGATCGATCACTGACTTAAGTGTTTTGGAGGAGTTAATCACTGCCTAATCTCGCCCTAACAGTCGCAGCTGCAACCTCTCCCTACACTGATCAGAGCAGAGTGACGTGCGGCGCTACGTGACTCCAGCTTAAATAGAGGCTGGGTCACATGCTGCACTGGCCAATCACAGCCATGCCAATATTAGGCATGGCTGTGACGGCCTCTTGGGGCAAGTAGTATGACGCTTGTTGATTGGCTGCTTTGCAGCCTTTCAAAAAGTGCCAAGAAAACGACGAACACCGAACCCGAACCCGGACTTTTACGAAAATGTTCGGGTTCGTGTCACGGACACCCCAAGATTCAGTACGAACCCGAACTATACAGTTCAGGTTCGCTCATCCCTACTTATGAGCTGAAGAAGTTGGGGAATGTGTTTTGGGGTGTCATTTTACATATACCCATGCTGGGTGAGAGAAATATCTCGGCAAAAGACAACTTTTCCCATTTTTTTTATACAAAGGTGGCATTTGACCAAGATATTTATCTCACCCAGCATGGGTATATGTAAAATGACACCCCAAAACACATTCCCCAACTTCTCCTGAGTACAGCGATACCACATGTGTGAAATTTTTTTGCCGCCTAGGTGGGCAAAGGGGCCCACATTCCAAAGAGCACCTTTTGGATTTCACAGGGAATTTTTTGCAGATTTTGATTTCAAACTACTTCTCAAGCATATGGGCCCCTAAAATGCCAGGGCAGTATAACTACCCAACAAGTGACCCAATTTTAGAAAGAAGACACCCCAAGGTATTCCGTGAGGGGCATGGTGAGTTCATAGAATTTTTTATTTTTTGTCACAAGTTAGTGGATAATGAGACTTTTTAAGAAAAAAAAAAAATATAAATCATCATTTTCCGCTAACTTGTGACAAAAAATAAAAACTTCTATGAACTCACTATGCCCATCAGCAAATACCTTAGGGTGTCTACTAGGGTGTCTACTTTCTGAAATGGGGTCATCTGTGGTGTTGTTCTACTGTCTGGGCATTGTAGAACCTCAGGAAACATGACTGGTGCTCAGAAAGTCAGAGCTGCTTCAAAAAGCGGAAATTCACATTTTTGTACCACAGTTTGTAAATGCTATAACTTTTACCCAAACCATTTCTTTTTTTTTACCCAAACATTTTTTTTCTTATCAAAGACATGTAGAACAATAAATTTAGCGAAAAATTTATATATGAATGTCTTCTTTTTAAAAAAAAATTACAACTGAAAGTGAAAAATGTCATTTTTTTGCAAAAATTTCGTTACATTTCGATTAATAACAGAAAAAGTAAAAATCTCAGCAGCAATGAAATACCACCAAATGAAAGCTCTATTAGTGAGAAGAAAAGGAGGCAAAATTCATTTGGGTGGTAAGTTGCATGACCGAGCGATAAACGGTGAAAGTAGTGTAGTGCAGAAGTGTAAAAAGTGGCCTGGTCATTAAGGGTGTTTCAGCTAGGGGGGTTGAAGTGGTTAAATGATGACAGGTGTATGCTGACTCCTAGTTAACATGATTTTGAATGTGATTGCTTAATTCTGAACACAGCTACTTTCCCAGTTATATGCAACCACATTATTTTAGTTTTTGTTTTGTTTTCTTCCCTCCACCAAAAAGATTTCAGTTTGTTTTTCAATTGAGTTGTACAGTTTATAGGTCACATTAAAGGGGGAAAAAGTTCTGAAATGATTTATCTTTGTCTAATTTGTTTACATCACAGAAACCTGACATTTTAACAGGGGTGTGTAGACTTTTTATATTATATATATATATATAAAACTTTAGTTAGTACTAGTTTAGATTTTTTAACCCACACGCGTGCCATCTGCGTGCGTGGGTCCTGCACCTGCTGAAGGCTGGTCAGTCATGTCAATTACGGACAGCGTCTGGTCAGGTTTAGCGCTTTTCTTTTTTTTCTAAATTTTTATCTTATTCTTTTACTTTTCTTTTTCTCTTATCTTTCTCTTTTTTCTTTATCATAAATTTGATTTTAAATTCATTTCAAGCCCCCTCATGTGTTAAATCACTACATACACCCCTGACACTTTTCACTTTACATACACCAATAAAAATGTCCCATTCATCCCAAAGAATGTACTCAGCTCAAGAGGCATACGCCATCCTTGCCTCTGAAACGGAGTCTGCAAGTGAGGGAGAAGAGGATGCCACATTCCTCTACTCCTTCATCGTCATCTAGTGATGAGGGACCCTCAAGGAGATGCCCCAGGAGAGATGAAGTAGCCCCCCCCCCCCCCGTGATCCCCTATGGACCAAACCACCTGAGGATTATGAGCCCCAAATTCCAGAGTTTGTGGGAAACTCTGGATTTCAGATTGACTGCACGGGCTTCACAGAAATAGATTTTTGAAAATCTATTTCTCCAACGATCTCATAAATTTGATGGTGACCCAAACAAATTTGTACGTCCAGCAGTTTATTGCTCAAAACCCGACATCCTCATATGCTAGACCCCTAGATTGGACCCCAGTAAATGCAGCCAACATTATGACGTTTTGGAGGCTGTTTCTTCATATGGGCCTGGTAAAAAATAAATAAAAATGAGACAATATTGGAGTTCAGATGTCTTGTACCACACTCCAATTTACAATATGGCCATGTCCTGTACAATATTTGAATCCATTTTGAAATTCCTACATTATAAATGATAATGCACAGTGCCCCCCCAAAATGACCCACAATTTGACCGTCCATTCAAAATGAGACCCTTCCTGGAGCACCTCAACTCCAAATTTACAGAGGTGTTCACCCCAGAAAAAGAAATTAGCACAGACGAGTCCCTAGTACATTTTAAAGGAATGCCATTACCTGCCCAGTAAGTGGGCACGGTACGGAATTAAAATATATAAGCTGTGCGAGAGTACCTCTGGGTACACCTACAGGTTCCGGGTTTATGAAGGGAAAGATTCCCGGATACAACCCCCTGAATTCTCCCCGTCCTAGGAGTTACTGGGAAGATAGTGTGGGATTTACTGCACCCACTGCTGGATAATGGTTATCACCTCTATGTGGATAACTATTACACCAGCATCCCCCTATTCATGTCCCTAAAAGCCAGAGGTAGCGTGGCTTGCGGCACAGTGCGAAAAAAGCAGAGAGGCCTCCCTAGATCCGTGGTAGGGAAACTACTCTGAAAAGGTGACAGTAAGGCTCTCCACCATGAGAACATGCTGGCAGTTAAGTATAAGGACAAGAGGGATGTCCTTGTACTAAGCAACATTCACACTCACACCAGTTCTCCAGCCCGAGTGCAAGGTACCACTACCACTGTCGACAAGCCAGACACCGCATCCTTGATTACAACAGGCACATGGGAGGGGTTGATCGTTCTGATCAAGTTCTGAAGCCCTACAGTGCCATGCGTAAAACTAAGGAGTGGTACAAAAAGCTGGCCGTATACATTGTACAGATGGCACTGAATAATGCGTACGTTTTACATCGAGCTGCAGGCCACACAGAAACTTTCCTTCAGTTCCAAGAGGTGGTCATCAAGGCCCTAATTTTCCAAAGTCAGAAAGGGGAGGGCCAGAGTACTTCAGGAGGTCATGGTGCCCGTGTTGTATTAGGACAACATTTCCCAGGTGAAGTCCCACAAACAGCGAAGAGGGGAAAGACCCAAAAAAGATGTCGGGTTTGTTACAAAAGGGAAATACAAAAGGACACCATTTATCAGTGTGACACCTGCCCTGAAAAACCTAACCTCTGCATGAAGGATTGTTTTCGAACCTACCACTCATCCATGGATTTTTTATTTCATCCTTTATGCGCCCTGTAATATTTCCATATCTCTGATTTAGTCCACCTCGCTTGCATACCCACTTTCCAACAACCACTACATAATCTTTTCTGTGAGACAACTGTTAGGTCAAAACTACCCTTTCCACCACTTAAAATGTTTGTACGGGGGTGCTCTTTCCGCAATGGGGTCACTTCTTGGGGATTTAAATTTCTGGGGACCTCGGAATTTTATTTAAAGGCGACATGGCAGCTAAAATCCATATCTGTTTATTCAGGCCTGCAAAAACCATTGACCTGCTGTGCGCCACTACAGCAGGCTACAAGCACATATGGAGTGTTTGCAAAAAGGGGAGAAAATGGGGAACATATAATGGGTGCATTTTTTCCTTTAACCCCTTGTGAAAGTGAAAAATTGGGGTCTGCTAGTAATTTTTCATTTTTTCTAATGTGTGCTTTGAGAAAAGCTCTCTCTAGTATTTCTGCCTTCTGTGAGCCACCTGTTAGATGAAAAGTACTCTTTCTACCACTTAAAATGTTCGTACGGCGTTTTACTCTTTCCAAAATGGGGTCACTTTTTGGGGGTTTCATTTCTGGGGATCTCAGGAATTTATTGAATGCGACAATGCACCTAAAATACATGTCTGCCAATTCAGGCCTGCAAAATCCATATTTAGCCGTTTGACTCTAGAGCCCTGCTGTGCACCCATACATAATTTTTTGAGCACAGATGGGGTGTTGGCATATTCAGTGGGAAATGGGGAACAAAATGTGGGGTGCATTTTGTCCTTTTTCACCTTGTGAAAGTGAAAAATGTGGGTTAAAGCAACTTTTTCAGGATTTTTTTTTTTTTTTTTAATTTTCATAACAAGGGTTTCCTAATTCTGTGAAACGCCTGATGGGTCAAAGTGCTCACTACACACATTGAAATATTCCTTGAGGGGTGTAGTTTCAGTAATGGCGTAAACTTTTAGGGGTTTCCACTGTAGGGCCACTTCTGGGTGTGTTAATATGCGACATAGCTCCCAATTACCATTCCAGCTAAATCCACTCACCTAACACCATATGGTGCTCCTTCCACTCTAAAGCATGCTCTGCGCCCATGCCTCAGTTTTTGAGCACACATGGGGTGTTTCTGTAAACTCCAGATTCAGGATAATAGATTTTGTGTTTTGTTTGGCTGTTAACCCTTGATGTGTTGCAGAAAAATTTGATTAACATTTAAAATCTGCAACAAAAAAAAAGTGAATTTTTGAAATTTCATTCCCAATTTGCATTAATTCTCGTGGGGCACCAAAAGAGTTAACACAGTTTGTAAAAGCAGTTTTGAATAGCCTGAGGGGTGTAGTTTCTAAAATCGGGTGATTTTTTGGGTGGTTTCTAATATGTAAGCCCCAGAAAGTGACTTCATAACTGAACTGGTCCCGAAAAAAATGGGTTTTGGGAATTTTCTTACTAATGTTAAGATTTGCTTCTAAACTTCTAAGCCTTCTAACATCTCAAAAAAAATATGTATGTCATTTTCAAAATGATCCAAACATGAAGTAGACATATGGGGAATGTAGATTAATAACTATTTTTGGAGGTATTACTTTAAAAGTAGAGAAATAGAAATTTGGAAATTTTTCAAAATTTTTGGTAAATTTGGTATTTTTTTTATAAATAAAAATGAAACATATTGATTCAAATTTACCACTGTCATGAAGTACAATATGTGACGAGAAAACAGTCTCAGAATGGCTTGGATAAGTAAAAGCGTTTTAAAGTTATTACCACATAAAGTGACACATGTCAGATTTGCAAATAATGGCCTGGGAAGGAAGGTGAAATCTGGCCCGGGGTATAAGGCATCAAATCCCTCGGCTCAGTCACAACTTCTCAGTCACAACAGCACACCGCTTGCTATATGCATCTGTATGTCTGTTCCGTATCCCCACAAAAAATATAGACCATGTCCTAATCTTGTTCATTTCGTAGACAAAGATAGGCATTGTTACAATGGATCTACAAAAAAACAGATGCCATGTCATCAGTGCAACTCATATCAGGTGTAACAATGGTGCACATTTAAAAAAAAAACAACACTTTTTGGACTGTGAAACAATAGCAGTCATTTTCCTTCACACGTGTGCGTTTCAGGGCCTGCCAGGGCACAGTGTCACCAGTGCAACTCATATCAGCTGTAACAGTAGTGCACATTTAAAAAAAAATACAATTTTGACTGTAATAAATTGAATAGCAGTTAGTTGTCTGCAAGCGTGTGTGTCAGGCCTACAGCGTCTACTCTGCCAACCTCTGCCAGTGCACAGTCCACTCATATCTGGTGTCACAGTAGCTTGCACGCATAGTACAACTTAACTAATCTAAAAAAAAACAATGACAGGCAGAGGCAGGCCACCCCGCAGGGGCCGTCGTGGTCGTGGTGCTGTGATTCCCTTTGGCCCTGGAATAATGCCTAGTGTTCAGAGGCCACGTACCCTGAACTCAAAAAGTTCTGAGGACATAGTTGACTGGCTAACACAGGACACCCAATCTTCTACAGCTTCCGCTCAGGACCTTGACGCACCATCCTCCTCCAGCTTAGCTTCGGGCACCTCTCAAGTTACCACTCGCCCGCCTGCCGCCACCACCAACACTAGCACCTCAGCCGCTTCACTTGATATGTCAGAGGATTTATTTACACATCAGTTGGAAGAAATGAGTGATGCACAACCATTATTGCCAGAGGATGTAGATAACAGGGATATGTCTCAGTCAGGCAGCATTACACAAATGGACGTACGGTGTGATGATGATGATGTTGTACCCGCTGCTGCTTCCTTTGCTGAGTTTTCAGATACAAGTAAAGCGGTTGATGATGATGATGATGATGATGTGTCCGTGGATGTCACGTGGGTGCCCACTAGAAGAGAAGAAGAACAGGGGGAAAGTTCAGACGGGGAGACAGAGAGGAGGAGGAGACAAGTTGGAAGCAGGGGGAGGTCGTCGCAAGGAGCTAGTGGCAGACTCAGACAGCATGCATCGGCACCCGGAGTCAGCCAGACAGCACGACAGCCACCACCAGAACGCCGTCATTGCAGAGCTCAGCAGTGAGGCATTTTTTTTTTTGTGTGTCTGCCTCTGACAACAGCGATGCCATTTGCAACCTGTGCCAAAAGAAACTGAGTAGTGGGACGTCCAACACCCACCTAGGTACAACTGCTTTGCGAAGGCACATGATCGCACATCACAAACGCCTATGGGATCAACACATGAGTACAAGCAGCACACAAACTCAAAGCAGCCATCCTCCTCCTGATCCAGCATCTTCAGCCATGTCAACCACTGCTGTCCTCCTTGCCCCCTCTCAACCATCCGCCACTCCGTCTCTCGCCTTGACCAGTTCCTGCTTATCTGCCCACAGTCAGGTGTCTGTCAAGGACATGTTTGAGCGTAAGAAGGCAATGTCACAAAGTCACCCCCTTGCCTGGCGTCTGACAGCTGGCTTGTCTGAACTCTTAGCCTGCCAGCTTTTACCATACACGCTGGTGGAGTCTGAGGCGTTCCAAAAATTTGTAGCTATTGGGACACCGCAGAGGAAGGTACCCGGACGAAATTTCTTTGCACAAAAGGCAATCTCCAACCTGTACTCGATTGTGCAAAAGGAAGTCATGGCATGTCTGGCACACAGTGTTGGGGCAAGGGTCCATCTGACCACTGATACCTGGTTTACAAAGCACGGTCAGGGCAGGTATATCACCTACACTGCGCATTGGGTAAACCTGCTGATGGCTGCCGAGCATGGAATGCGTGGCTCTGCAGAGGAGTTGGTGACACTGCCACCTCCCCTACTCCATCCTCTTCCATAACCTCCTCGGCTGTGTCCTCTTCTGCTGCTGCGTCTTGCTCCACATCAACGCCCCCCCCCCCCCAGCTCCTAAGGGGCTATTCCACATTCCAGATACGGCAGTGTCATACCATCTTGGGGTTGAGTTGCCTGAAAGCAGAGAGTCACAGCGGACCAGCACTTCTGTCCGCCCTGAATGCACAGGTGGATCAGTGGCTGACTCCGCCCCAACTGGAGATCGGCAAAGTGGTGTGCGACAACTGAAGCAATTTGTTGGCGGCATTGAATTTGGGCAAGTTGACACATGTGCCGTGCATGGCACATGTGTGTAATCTGATCGTACAACGCTTTGTGCATAAGTACCCAGGCTTACAGGACGTCCTCAAGCAGGCCAGGAAGGTGTGTGGCCATTTCAGGGGTTCCTACACGGCCATGGTGCACTTTTCAGATATCCAGCGGTGAAACAACATGCCAGTGAGGCGCTTGATTTGCGACAGTCCAAGACGTTGGAATTCAACACTTCTAATGTTCGATCGCCTGCTCCAACAAGAAAAGGCCGTTAACGAGTATTTGTATGATCGGGGTGATAGGACAGCCTCTGCGGAGCTGGGAATTTTTTTGCCACGTTACTGGACGCTCATGCGCAATGCCTGTAGGCTCATGCGCCCTTTTGAAAGGTGATACCGAAGGCCCCATCATACCATTTGTCTTCTTCCTGGAGCGTGCCCTGCGAAGACTGCTGGATCAGGCCGTAGATGAGCATGAAGAGGAAGAGTTGTGGTCACCATCACCACCAGAAACAGCCTTATCAGCATCGCTTGCTGGAACTGCGGCAAAACTGGAAGAGGATTGTGAGGAAGAGGAGTCAGAGGAGGAATGTGGCTTTGAGGAGGAGGAGAAAGACCAACCACAACAGGCATCCCAGGGTGCTCGTTGTCACCTATCTGGTACCCGTGGTGTTGTACGTGGCTGGGGGGGGGGGGAGAACATACCTTCAGTGAGATCACTGAGGACGAGGAACAGGACATGAGAAGCTTAGCATCCAACCTTGTGCAAATGGGGTCTTTCATGCTGTCGTGCCTGTTGAGGGACCCTCGTATAAAAAGGCTGAAGGAGAACGACCTGTACTGGGTGTCCACGCTACTAGACCCCCGGTATAAGCAGAAAGTGCCTGAAATGTTACCGAATTAGCGCAAGTCGGAAAGGATGCTGAAGTTCCAAAATAAATAAAAAAAATGTGCTTTACACAGCGTATAAGGGTGATGTCACAGCACAACGGGAATCTAACAGGGGAAGAGGTGAAAGCAATCCTCCTCCTCCCACGACCACGCCGGCAAGGACAGGACGCTTTACAGACGTGTTGTTGATGGAGGACATACGGAGCTTTTTAAGTCCTAAGCATCACCACAGCCCTTCGGGGTCCACCCTCAGAGTACGACTCGACCGACAGGTAGCAGACTACCTTGCCTTAACTGCAGATATCGACACTCTGAGGAGCGAAGAACCCCTTGACTACTGGGTGTGCAGGCTTGACCTGTGGCCTGAGCTATCCCAATTTGCGATAGAACTTCTGGCCTGCCCCGCTTCAAGTGTCCTGTCAGAAAGGACCTTCAGTGCAGCAGGAGGTATTATCACTGAGAAGAGAAGTCGCCCAGGTCAAAAAAGTCTAGATTACCTCACCTTTATTAAGATGAATGAGGGATGGATCCCGAAGGGGCTGACAGTGGGCGATACATTCAACTAAAAAAGGCCTGATGAGATGAGCTGCCTTGGGCTAAAAATGGTCCACACGCTGCTGCATTTTATCTCTGAATGCCGGATGACTTGCGTGACTTATCCGCCACCAACTAGGGTTCAAGCCGCAATGTTTTAGTGCACTTTCTGCCTGGGAAACAAACATCTATTTTTCTGGCCTCTACTACAGCAGCGGCTGCAACAATACCTAATTTTTCAGGCATGTGTACATGCCAAATTTTTCGGGCCTCTGGTGCTGCACTGTGGCTTCAAAAAGCAAAAAAAAAAAAAAAGCACATACATGTGTCAATTCCCCTTCGTGATCGTTACCTTGTCGTGGTGAAGGGGCTTGCATATCACAATGAAGCGACCACCTCTATGAGTGTGTTGGCAATGGCAATGTTGTCACACCCCATATGATAAGGTCATTGCTTTATTGTGAACAGACCAAAAGCGATCGGCTGGATAATTTTGCATAGAAAAAACATTAATTTTCTTTGTGATCATCTAAGGTGATCATTAAAGCGTACTAGGCCAACAATGGGTCCACACTGCAGAATCATTGTTTTCTGGGTCACTTAACTGTCACTGAACTACCTCAGCACGATCATAGGCTTTGTAAAATCCCCATCGCCTGCAATCTCCCAAACGTGCGCACGAGCACAGTCATCACTACACCAAGATTGACGCATAGAGGTATAAAATTTATGTCATGAGTGTGTCAACTATTGACAACTCTTTGCGGTTGTCTAAAATCTATTCCATACACGTCCCCTGATAGGGGACGTAACAGGGTCAGGGATTAAACTGATAAATATAGAACTACTTACCACACCACTCCTATCTGGTGGCACATTAGATTACACGCGCAGTGCCCCAAATTTGAAGTAGGAGGACCGACCAAGCATCTTTTTCCATCTCCCCGTTCGCGAACATTTGGGAAAACTCACGTTCGCCAATGGAAAATTTTATGTTCGCGACATCTCTAGTCAGATCTGCAGGTCAAATTTACACCAAAACAACAAGTAAAACATGGAGTGTTTGGTGCAGATTTATATGTAGAAAATCCACCTGAAATCATCACTAAAAACTGCATAAAAACTGCACATAAATCCGCACTATTTATTTCACTTTGGGGCAGTTTTAGTTGCCGATTTTGGTGAGAATTTTCTCTGTATGTAAATAATGTCCATTGAAGTCAATGGGCAAAGCCACTCTACAGAGGGTGCGGAATCACACAAACCATTGACTTGCTACGGATTTCAAAAACCACCTGGCAGGTCAATTTCTGCTCGGAAGAAAGCAAGAAAATTGTACATGAGATTTACCAAATCCGCATGAAATCTGCAATGTGTGCAGTTCTTTACTTTACAACTTTAAACAAATACTTTTAAAATATAAGCTCAGATCAAGCCCAAATAGAGTGGGTCATATATATAGATACAAATGGTACACTTGAGGTCTCAAGACAGTAAAATTAATTACTTTGTTGAGATTACTCACGGTTTGTT
This sequence comes from Bufo gargarizans, assembly GCF_014858855.1. Classification (NCBI taxonomy): domain Eukaryota; kingdom Metazoa; phylum Chordata; class Amphibia; order Anura; family Bufonidae; genus Bufo; species Bufo gargarizans. Next base: position 543,618,640 of record NC_058082.1, on the reverse strand, counting down.
GAAATCTCAGCACTTTGATACAGATGTGCGGCCCCTGAGGACTTCGGATGAGGATCTCGGATGGGTATAGTCTTCGAGATGCAGGTAGGGGGCCAGGAGAGAGTAGAATTAAAATACCTATACTCTCCCTATAAGCCCCTCCCTAACCCTCAGCCCAGGGACACGCCTTGAATGTAGGGGTTCCCTGTCCTCGTGCCTAGCCTAAAAATCCTTATTACACATTATATAACAGAGTTAAATGGGTAGGAAATATTAAGGCTATTGTAAACTGCTGAGAGAAATACCACAGTGTACCACAAAAAGGCAAAATCAAATGATATTGATAAATATATACTGAAACAGAAAATCCCGACGCGGCGATTCCCCTATATTCATAGAAATGAATGGGTCTGCGTGAAAAATCACAAGCAAGTGCGGATGCGGTGCGATTTTCACGCATGGTTGCTAGGAGATGATGTAAGTAAATTGATAAAAGTCAATTTACTGTATTATTTTCCCTTAAAACATGGTTATAAAGGAAAATAAAAGCATTCGTAATACAGAATGCTTACTAAAATGTGGCTTTAGGGGTTAAAAAATAAAATAAACTCTCCTCATCCTGTTGCTTGCGCAGCCGGCATCACGTGGTCAGTGCGATTACATCATCAATGGTCCTTTGGCAGGTCCTGAAAGAAGAAGAAAGAAGACATGCCGGGTCCGGAACAACAGTATGAGGCGAGTTAATTATTATTTTTTTAATCCCTCCAGCCCTATTGTACTATGCATTCTGTATTACAAATGCTATTATTTTCCTTTATAACCATGTTTTAAGGGAAAATAATACAGTAAATTGACTTTTATCAATTTATTTACATCATCTCCTAGCAACCATGCGTGAAAATCACACCGAATTTGCACTTGCTTGTGATTTTTCACGCAGATCCATTCACTTCTATGAATATACAGGTCCTTCTAAAAAAATTAGCATATTGTGATAAAGTTCATTATTTTCTGTAATGTACTGATAAACATTAGACTTTCATATAGTTTAGATTCATTACACACCAACTGAAGTAGTTCAAGCCTTTTATTGTTTTAATATTGATGATTTTGGCATACAGCTCATGAAAACCCAAAATTCCTATCTAAAAAAATTAGCATATCATGAAAAGGTTCTCTAAACGAGCTATTAACCTAATCATCTGAATCAACTAATTAACTCTAAACACCTGCAAAAGATTCCTGAGGCTTTTAAAAACTCCCAGCCTGGTTCATTACTCAAAACCGCAATCATGGGTAAGACTGCCGTCCAGAAGGCCATCATTGACACCCTCAAGCAAGAGGGTAAGACACAGAAAGAAATTTCTGAATGAATAGGCTGTTCCCAGAGTGCTGTATCAAGGCACCTCAGTGTGAAGTCTGCGGGAAGGAAAAAGTGTGGCAGAAAATGCTGCACAACGAGAAGAGGTGACCGGACCCTGAGGAAGATTGTGGAAAAGGACCGATTCCAGACCTTGGGGGACCTGCGAAAGCAGTGGACTGAGTCTGGAGTAGAAACATCCAGAGCCACCGTGTACAGGTGTGTGCAGGAAATGGGCTACAGGTGCCGCATTCCCCAGTTCAAGCCACTTTTGAACCAGAAACAGCGGCAGAAGCGCCTGACCTGGGCTACAGAGAAGCAGCACTGGACTGTTGCATGTCATTCGGAAATCAAGGTGCCAGAGTCTGGAGGAAGACTGGGGAGAGGGAAATGCCAAAATGCCTGAAGTCCAGTGTCAAATACCCACAGTCAGTGATGGTCTGGGGTGCCATGTCAGCTGCTGGTGTTGGTTCACTGTGTTTTATCAAGGGCAGGGTCAATGCAGCTAGCTAGGAGATTTTGGAGCACTTCATGCTTCCATCTGCTGAAAAGCTTTATGGAGATGAAGATTTCATTTTTTAGCACGACCTGGCACCTGCTCACAATGCCAAAACCACTGGTAAATGGTTTACTGACCATGGTATTACTTTGCTCCATTGGCCTGCCAACTCTCCTGACCTGAACCCCATAGAGAATCTGTGGGATATTGGGAAGAGAAAGTTGAGAGACGCAAGACCCAACACTCTGGATGAGCTTAAGGCCGCTATCGAAGCCTCCTGGGCCTCCATAACACCTCAGCAGTGCCACAGGCTGATTGCCTCCATGCCACGCTGCATTGAAGCAGTCATTTCTGCAAAAGGATTCCCGACCAAGTATTAAGTGCATAACTGAACATAATTATTTGAAGGTTGACTTTTTTTGTATTAAAAACACTTTTCTTTCATTGGTCGGATGAAATATGCTAATTTTTTAAGATAGGAAATTTGGGTTTTCATGAGCTGTATGCCAAAATCATCAATATTAAAACAATAAAAGGCTTGAACTACTTCAGTTGTGTGTAATGAATCTAAAATATATGAAAGTCTAATGTTTATCAGTACATTACAGAAAATAATGAACTTTATCACAATATGCAAATTTTTTTAGAAGGACCTGTAGACTATGCTGCGATTTTCACACAACGCTCATGTACACAGCCTCATTGAAATGAATGGGTCAGGATTCTGTGCAGGTGCTAATGCAGTCAAGTCATGCATTGCACCCGAGCGGAAAACTCGCTCGTGTGAAAGGGGCCTAAAGGGTATATCCGTGTAGTACCTCTCTACAGAAAAAAGGAGCACGAGATGCATGAAGTAGAGCTGATCAGTCAGACAAAACTATGGAAGGCATATAGCAATCTTATGAGTCATTGGAGCGTTACCATACATGGAACTGGTGTTAGTTTTGGGAAAGTTGGACCAAGGTAAAAGTGTATCGGATCGGACTTGGGAGGATGGAAACAGAAGAACTTAAGGATGAAGTTGTGACTGAGCCAAGAGATTCAAGAATGGAACGACAAGCTATTAAAGGGGTTGTCCAAGATATTTTTTTGTTCTTTCTATGTTCCTAACTAGGCAAATATAAAAACTTTATAATTAACTCACTTTATCTGCAGTGCCTGGTTTATCATATTTGAGGGTCACATGACCTGTGATGTCAGCTTCTCTCCATGCTCTGATAAAGTTTGTTGCACAAGTCTGTAAATGAGATGTCACTGTGCTGGCCACACCCCCTTCACTGCTGGGCTGTCTGCTCTCTCCTAGGATTCTTAACCCCTTCAGCTGCACAGACTGGGTAGCTGCAGGCAGTGACAATTCTGGGCACAGGAAATGACAGACTAGAGAGAGCATTGCACAAGAAGGTAGGGAGAAGATCCTGTGTGTATTAGCAGTGTCATTATACAGCTGGGACTTGTAGTTCTACACATACAACATGCTATAAATTGGTTTATGACGCACAGGAGTGATAAAACCTGGAAGAGGTGCTCTCAGTAAAGAGAATTTGCCCTTCCTCTGGACAGTATACAATCAATAAAGAAATACTGGGCACTCTCGCTAATGGAAAACCGTATGTTTTATTAGTAAATAACATATATTAATAAAATACCATAAAATCGATATATATAGTATAAATGACCATACTTCAATATTAAAAGTGTACCATTGAAGAAGGGGCGATATTAAGCCCCGAAACACGTCTGGCTTGGCTCAAGACCCCCGTATGGACTGCTAGCCCATCTGTTGGAAGACTCTGATGCCGATTTTTCCCGAATATTAAGGACCCGACACGCCGATTACAACAAACACAGCACGAGCACAGCAGAGATTATACAGGTGCAGAGCTGTACGGGCGTGGGAGAAGGTACATAGAGGCTCGCAGGATACCGACTCTTATCTACAGCGGAGCGGTGTCCAGAGCGACTGAAGGGATCGGCAGAGTCTTTTTCTTCTATTTGCGGTAATACTACACTGAACCGGAATAGCAGCTGAAGGAAAGCCCTATCATTCAAGAACTCAGCGGGACGCCGCTGAAGCAGTGAGTATAGCCGGACGCCGCTTAAACGCTCACATTAATTAATACTGCTTGAGACTGTCCATTCCTGCATCCTAGGAAATTTAGGATCCACTAAGGATATTTAAAGAGCAATAGATACATGGACTGATGATTCAATAGGTTTATTCTTGAGATACATTATGTGATTTTTAGTATTTTAATATCTTTGCACTGTATAGTCTGTATTAGAACCAATTTCCTTTTATAATATTAAAGTACGGTCATTTATGCTACATTTATTTAGTATGTATTAGTATCATTACCCCTTTTAATATTGAAGTATGGTCATTTATACTATATACAGGGAGTGCAGAATTATTAGGCAAGTTGTATTTTTGAGGATTCATTTTATTATTGAACAACAACCATGTTCTCAATAAACCCAAAAAACTCATTAATATCAAAGCTGAATATTTTTGGAAGTAGTTTTTAGTTTGTTTTTAGTTTTAGCTATTTTAGGGGGATATCTGTGTGTGCAGGTGACTATTACTGTGCATAATTATTAGGCAACTTAACAAAAAAAATATATATACCCATTTCAATTATTTATTTTTACCAGTGAAACCAATATAACATCTCAACATTCACAAATATACATTTCTGACATTCAAAAACAAAACAAAAACAAATCAGTGACCAATATAGCCACCTTTCTTTGCAAGGACACTCAAAAGCCTGCCATCCATGGATTCTGTCAGTGTTTTGATCTGTTCACCATCAACATTGCGTGCAGCAGCAACCACAGCCTCCCAGACCCTGTTCAGAGAGGTGTACTGTTTTCCCTCCTTGTAAATCTCACATTTGATGATGGACCACAGGCTCTCAACGGGGTTCAGATCAGGTGAACAAGGAGGCCATGTCATTAGTTTTTCTTCTTTTATACCCTTTCTTGCCAGCCACGCTGTGGAGTACTTGGACGCGTGTGATGGAGCATTGTCCTGCATGAAAATCATGTTTTTCTTGAAGGATGCAGACTTCTTCCTGTACCACTGCTTGAAGAAGGTGTCTTCCAGAAACTGGCAGTAGGACTGGGAGTTGAGCTTGACTCCATCCTCAACCCAAAAAGGCCCCACAAGCTCATCTTTGATGATACAAGCCCAAACCAGTACTCCACCTCCACCTTGCTGGTGTCTGAGTCGGACTGGAGCTCTCTGCCCTTTACCAATCCAGCCACGGGCCCATCCATCTGGCCATCAAGACTCACTCTCATTTCATCAGTCCATAAAACCTTAGAAAAATCAGTCTTGAGATATTTCTTGGCCCAGTCTTGACGTTTCAGCTTGTGTGTCTTGTTCAGTGGTGGTCGTCTTTCAGCCTTTCTTACCTTGGCCATGTCTCTGAGTATTGCACACCTTGTGCTTTTGGGCACTCCAGTGATGTTGCAGCTCTGAAATATGGCCAAACTGGTGGCAAGTGGCATCTTGGCAGCTGCACGCTTGACTTTTCTCAGTTCATGGGCAGTTATTTTGCGCCTTGGTTTTTCCACACGCTTCTTGTGACCCTGTTGACTATTTTGAATGAAACGCTTGATTGTTCGATGATCACGCTTCAGAAGCTTTGCAATTTTAAGAGTGCTGCATCCCTCTGCAAGATATCTCACTATTTTTGACTTTTCTGAGCCTGTCAAGTCCTTCTTTTGACCCATTTTGCCAAAGGAAAGGAAGTTGCCTAATAATTATGCACACCTGATATAGGGTGTTGATGTCATTAGACCACACCCCTTCTCATTACAGAGATGCACATCACCTAATATGCTTAATTGGTAGTAGGCTTTCGAGCCTATACAGCTTGGAGTAAGACAACATGCATAAAGAGGATGATGTGGTCAAAATACTCATTTGCCTAATAATTCTGCACTCCCTGTATATCGATTTTATGGTATTTTATTAATATATGTTATTTACTAATAAAACATATGGTTTTCCATTAGCGAGAGTGCCCAGTATTTCCTTATTGATTACATACAACATGCTGCTGAACCTCCCAGCAGGCAGACATGTCACTCAGGGCAGCTCTTGTAGCCACTCCCTTAGCAGAGGAGGGGGAGGGGCAGAGATTGTTGTTATTGCAAGTAAACAAAGGGCCAGAAAAGAACCAGGGAAATGAGGAAATATATATTTTTTTTTGCATAAAACATGCTTAGCTTAGTTATATATTGCTGCCCATCAGATTTACAGTGCTATATATTTTTTTTCATAACTCTGACAACCCCTTTAACATCTAAGCTTTGAGCACAATTCTGAATCCTACTGATATTTTTCTATAAAATCTGCTACAAACTTCCATAAGATGAATCTTCTACAATAACTATGGAATACTTTTATAAGAAAGCGGAGTCCTCCTGCTGTATGTGATATGAAGAGAAATTATGGAAATTGATAAATATTTTACAGTAGTAATTAGAGATGAGCAAACTTCTTAAAAATTCGATTCAGCTGCTTCTCTGAATTTTACAAAACAATTTGCTTTTTTGATTGTGCCGCCTACTTTCAAATTTTTTTTTTTATTGACTTGTAGCATATTTTTATTCTTTGCTGTAAATGGAAGGAGTTCCCGCGTGGGCCTGCCGTACACACAAACATATATATATATATATATATATATATATATAAAAGAAAAAAGATAAGAAGCAGCACACAAAAAGTATATATGGGTGCAAAAATCCTCCTAAGGGACCTGAGACCAAGGCCCCAAGTGTAGATAAAAGGCAAAAGAGAAGGCAGCACTCGGAGCGGTTGTGCTGATTATTCTGGGGAGCGGGGTGGTGGCGGTGTGACAGCCGTACCCCCCTGCTCATACAGATGTCCTTTCGGTGACCGGCATTGACCCGCTGGCCCCCGATACATGGACCAGCCCCTTCTGCTACGTACTGCGGTGTTTTTCTGACACTTTACGTGTCGCCAATTCTGCATGGGCGGCAGTGCCGGCTTGCGCATGCGCCCTGATGCATTGTTTCCACAGCGGCCATCTTTGGTATGGTCTCTAGGCTGCTCAGAAGTAATATGAATCTGGCGATAATAGATAGAGCGGCGCATGCGCCGTTGCTCCTTCCGGACGCCAGCAGTTTCCACCATGCTTCTTCAACCAGCATTGATTCGTTCAAAGGTTTTTAATCTGATTTTCTATTGAAATATGTAGTTATTACACCTGATTACCAATCATGTAAACTTTGATGATTTTTACACTGTATGAATTCTACTATGGATTTTTATGATGATATTTATATGTTAGCAGACTTACACTTTGACTACAGATGAATTATACCACCAAAGTGATTGTATTTTTATGTACCTGCACTCTATTGTATTATGAATTAATTTACAACCTTGTTAATCACTGCCACTTTTTATGTATGTTATCTTGCACATGTTACTCAGATAGACAAAGGCTCCATAGAGAGAGCTGAAACGTTGCTGCTGGTTGGGCGAATAAACCATCCACTTTTTTCACTACTGGGAGTGCTGCCTTCTCTTTTGCCTTTTATATTTTATGTACACATGAAAAAGGGTTAGGAGGAGGTGACTTGGATTGACAGCCTGGGGAAGTGGCAGTATGCTGGATGAAGGAGTGTGAGCGGGGAGAATTCAGAGCGCTCCAGAGGAAGGTGTCAGATGGCTGATGCCGCTATGTGTACTCTCTGCACCGGCATTATCACATGGCCCTTACAGTTAGTGTCTGGATGGCAGCTGCCATAGGCCATCAACAGATCCATGTAATCCTGCCAGCCGAACATCTTCAGTGGAGGGGAGCACTCACAGGGGCGACCAAGCAGTACCGGTGTTAGGGAGAGTGGGGAGCCCGGGGTAGGGATGAGGGAGGGTAGCCGGTATCAGGGATGAAGCGGCTCCGTCACCACCGGAGCTAATCTGAGCTCAGACAGCGGGGATAAGCCAAGGAAATAGGGCAGCGCTCGGGTTTAGCCCCCACTTAACCCTGTAATGCCGCTACATATCCCTCCAGTGCCAGTCAGGCAGAGTAAGAAGATGTGGAGGGATGTGTAGAGAAAGGTTGCAGAGGAGAGGAGGTTTATAGTTTAGGAAGATTAGGCATAGTGTAGTGTTATTATGTACTTTAGGTTCACACTGCCATCTACTGGCCTTGCTGTGTATTGCAGTTACAGTTGTTTTTTTCATTCATAGTAAAAGATGAGAAGTCGCAATGTTAGCAACGCTATGCAAAAACAATGAGCGCTAGCGCAGCTACATCTGCATTACTACTTTTAAAAACAATAATTTTCTTTTTCCTTGCATTACCATATAACTTTTTTATTTTTCAGTCTATAAAGCTGTATGAGGGCTTGTTTTTTGCATAACGAATAATTTTTATTGGTACTATTTTTGCGGTATGTACGGCGTTAGTTCCAACATTTTTACACACAGCAATACATAATATGTTTATTTTTATATGTAAAATTGAGAAAGGGGGGCGATTTAAATTTATATTGGTATTGTTTTTTATTTTTTACTTTTCCTTCACTTTTTTTTTTTTTAATACCAATATGGCCCTTAGAGGCCTAGTACATGGGATCATTTGATCCTGTCTCGTATTCACCCTAATAGATCTTTATTATGGCTCATACACACGACCGTATGTATTTTGCAGTGTGCAAAAAAACTGATCCGCAAAAAGCACGGATGACATCAGCGTGCATTCCGTATTTTGGAGAACGGAACGTCTGGCCCCTAATCTAATAAAAGAGCACTATCCGTAATGCGAACAATAGGACATCTTTTTCTTCGTGGAACGGACATACGAAGTAACTTCCTTTTTTTTTTACGGACCATTTGAACTGAATGGTTCTGCATAAGGTCCGCAAAAAAACGGAGCAGACACGGAAAGAAAATATGTTTGTGCGCATGAGCCCTTAGGGTGATTAGGATTTTTACTTTCTCCATTCTGCGTTGTGCCTAGCGCATAGCTCAGTATGGAGAACGCCATGGCTGCCATGGCAACCGATCAGAAGGCAGAGGGTACTGGCACACAGTGCAGTTCTGACATGCATTCAGGATGCAGTTTTCAATTTAGCCAGTTTGGCCGCCTCGTTAACCCCTGATGTTCTGCATAAAGGGAATGATTTAAGTAATTTCAGCTAGCTACAATAAAAAACTGCATCCTGAATGCATGTCAGAACTGCGCTGTGTGCCAGCACCCAGAGGAAGCAGCATCCATATGCATTCATTCAAAAGTGCCAAGATCTGCGTTAATCACAGGGTGCAAGAGGTGCAAGAGTACAACTGTCGCTCCCTGTCAATGTTGGGCGGGTGTCGGCTGTATGATATAGCCGGCAGCCGCCTTGTATAGAATGGGCCCGAGGCCTGCTCCATACATCCACTCAGGCATTATGATGTGCAGTTACGTTATATTGCGTGAAGGGGTTAAAAGCATGGACAACCCCTTAAATTTACAGCCAAAGCATTTCCCACATTCTGTATATTAAATAGACTGCTCTCCTGTGTGAATTCTCAGGTGTCTCACAAAACTTGATTTCTCAGTAAAACACTTTCCACATTCAGTGCATGAAAATGGTTTCTCTCCTGTGTGAGTTTTCTGATGTCGAACAAGATTTGATTTCACACTAAAACACTTCTCACATTCTGGACATGAAAATGGCTTCTCTCCTGTGTGAATTCTCTGATGACTCTCAAGATGATGTTTACTTTTAAATGACGTCCTGCATTCAGGACATGAATATGGCTTCTCTCCAGTGTGATTTCTTTGATGTTTAATAAGACTTGATTTATCAATAAAACATTTATCACATTCAGGACATGAATATGGCTTCTCTCCTGTGTGAGTTCTCAGATGTGTATCAAGATGTGGTTTCTGATTAAAACATTTCTCACATTCAGGACATGCAAATGGCTTCTTCCCGCTGTGAATTTTCTGATGTTTCGCTAGATTTGATTTCCCATTAAAATATTTCCCACATTCAGGGCATGAAAATGGCTTAACCCCGGTATGAATTCTCTGATGTACCTCAAGAATTGATTTCTTACTAAAACATTTCCCACATTCCGGACATGGAAATGGCCGCTCTCCTGTGTGAATTCTCTGATGTCGCACAAGACTTGATTTACCACTATAACATTTCCCACATTTTGGACATAAAAGTGGCTGCTCTTCTGTGTGAGATTTCTGATGTTCAACAAGATGTGATTTCTGACGAAAACAGTTCCCACATTCCAAACATAAAAATGGTTTCTCTCCTGTATGAGTTCTCAGATGTGTATCAAGATGTTCTTTCCGATTAAAACACTTCTCACATTCAGGACATGAAAATGGCTTCTCTCCTTTGTGAGTTCTCAGATGTGTCTCAAGTTGATGTTTATGTTTAAATGACATCCTACATTCAGGACATGGAAATGGCTTCTCCCCTGTGTGATTTTTCTGATGTATCTCAACACTTGATTTCTGACCAAAACATTTCCCACATTTTGAACTTGAAAATGGCTTCTCTCCTTTGTGAATTCTCTGATGTTCAACAAGATGTGGTTTCTGTCGAAAACACTTTCCACATTTTGAACATGAATACGGCTTCTCTCCTGTTTGATTTCTCTGATTTTCAGCAACAGTTGATTTCACATTAAAAGTTTTCTCTCTTTCAGAACATGACCGTTCACGTTTCTGAATTTCTTTGTGCACAGAAAGATTAACATTATTTTCAAAATCTTTACCATATTCAGAATTTGCAGACATCTCACAGATTATGTCCAGTTCTATTACTGCTAAATTGGGATTGATTGCCTTCTATTTCATAAGAAGGAGATAGAATTAGATGACCTTGGGAGCCTTTTATCTAGTCTTCACCTGGAGAAAGAAAAAAATTATAAGATAAAAAGTTCTCTTTTTCCTAATTACACAGAAACAGTTAAAATATAAAATGTAATTAACATGCAGATAAAAAAAAATGTACCGTTATAAATACTAACTGCTAATAAGACATTAAAGGGAGTCTGTCACCAGATTGTGACCTTATAGACCGCTTACATAGCGCTCTAGCATAGCAGTCTATGATTCTAATGGTACCTTTGATGTGTGCTTCTGAAGTTCCCCCAAGGCAAAAACGGACTTTTATTCAAGGGATCGCAAGTGCCCAGGGCGGGGTTCACCTTGTTGGAGCCCAGGCTGTTCTGCCTCTTTTCGCCATATCCCCGCCCCAGCCTTTTCCTTTGCGGGGCGGGCAGAGGAACAGCCTCTTTCTCTGCAGCCGGATCCCGCGCCTGCGCTATCCATTGCTTGACCGGGGCATGCGCACGGCGATGCCCATTGTGGGCACGGAATCGCAGTAGCTACTACGCATGCGCCGGCCAACGGCGAGAAACAGCGGCGAGGAGGCGGACCAGATACACCCACAATGGGCATCGCAGTGCGCATGCCCCGGCCAAGCAATGGATAGCGCAGGCGCGGGATTCGGCTGCAGAGAAGGAGGACGCAAAGGAAGAGCGGGGCGGGCAGAGGAAGAGGCTGGGGCGGGGATATGGCGAAAAGAGGCAGAACAGCCTGGGCTCCAACAAGGTGAACCCCGCCCTGGGCACTTGCGATCCCTTGAATAAAAGTCAGTTTTTGCCTTAGGGGAACTTCAGAAGCACACATCAAAGGTACCATTAGAATCATAGACTGCTATCCTAGAGCGCTATGTAAGTGGTCTATAAGGTCACAATCTGGTGACAGACTCCCTTTAAATGCATTGAATAAAATAAATCTGTCAACAAATTCTGTTTGATACACACAGGAGCATCTTTGGCATCAACCACTAAAGTCATATTTAAGGCTCATTCACTCAACTGTGTGCCAGCTGCATAGGGATCGCGGCTCCATTTACTTGAATGGGTCCGCGATCACTCTATTTTGAAAAAGATAGAGCAAGTTCTATCTTTTTGCGGTGCAGGGGCACGGAACGGAACCCCAGAAAGCACTCCGTAGTGTTCCATTCCGCATCTCCGGATTTGCGGATTCTTTGAAATGAATGGGTCCGCATTCGTGATGCGTAATGACAACTAAATGGTGCCTGTATATTGCAGATCTGCAAATACGGTCTGTAATACGGGAATGGGACACAAACGGTCGTGTGAACGAGCCCTTAGGCTGCATTTACACTTCCGTGGAACACGGACCGTGAGATACCGGACTGGCATTCTACTTAGTGCAGGAGCACACATCGTCATTGGTTGCTATGATGTCGTGTGCTTCATGTTGCCGCCTCTGTACGTTGATACACTCGTACAGATCATACGAGTGTATTACTATACTGCGGCGGCCAATGATGCTGGGCACTCCTGCACTAAGCAGGATGCCAGTCCGGTATCTCATGGTCCGTGTTTCACGGACTTGTGAACAGTGATGGCCAGTTCGCATAGTTCGCTGCGAACATATGCGGGCTGCCATCTTTTTTTCACAAGTCCGGCGAGGCACAGGTAAGCCCTAACCTGTGCCGGTCTGAAAACAAATACGGTCACCGGGAGCAGGCAGTTCCGATAACAGCCCGATGAAGGCCTCCGCCGGCTGTTCTTAGAACTGCCTGCTCCCGCTGACCGCAGGGATCCAGATGGTCGCCAACGTGACTTAGAATTTACAAATGGTACCTGAGGGGTTAACTGCAGCGGATCGCAGCTCCCTGTCATAGAGGTCGGGCCGGCTATTTGATTCCGGCACCCGCCTCCTGTATTTGTATTAACAGGTCAGTTATCTTCATTGGTGAAGCAGTGGGCCCCCCCACCAACACCCCAGTATAATAAACATTGGTGGTGCAGTGCACCCCCCCAACACCCCAGCATAATAAACATTGGTGGTGCAGTGCCAATGATGGTTAAAAAATAAAATAAAAAATTAACTCACCTCCTCCAATTGATCGCGTAGCTGCCGGTCTCCTGTTCTTTCTTCAGGACCTGTCAAAGGTTCCGTCGCTGATCTGGATGCGTGGTATTGAGTAATACTTTTTTATGGTGACTGAAGCGAATCAAAATTTTCGTATCGAAACAACCCTACGACGATCTGGATTCGGTTTTGATTTGGCGACTAAAAATGTAATTTGGCTTCTAAATTTTTCAGTTCAAGAGCCAATAGCTACTAGGTATTTATTTGGGGTCTGGAGCACTGTGACCGCACTTGTTTTCAGACCGGCTCACGCACAGGCACAGGTAAGGGCTTACCTGCGCTTCGCCAGACTCGTGAAAAAAGATGGCAGCCCGCATATGTTCGCGGGCGAACCATGCGAACTGGCCATCATTGCTTGTGAATGCAGACTTAGGCCTCATGCACAGGGCAGTTGTTTTGGTCCGCATTCACGTCCGCATCCATTGCTCCGTTCCGTTGCCCCGCAAAAATAAATAACATGTCCTAATCTTGTCCGCGATTTGCGGACAAGAATAGGCAGTTATATTAAAGGCTGTCCGTGCCGTTCCACAAATTGCGGAATGCGCACAGGCGGCATCAGTGTTTTGAGGATCCACGATTTACGGACCGCAAAACAAATGAGGCCTTACTCTGCACCAATTTGCCCTTTTCTTAATGGCAGTTTTACTGATTGATTAGTGATTACATAACTAGTTTAGAGCAAATCAAAGCTAACAAAGTGGAATTCGATCCGAATTTCAGGAAAAATGGAATTCACAGCAAAGCAGAATTTCCTCGCGCTTCGTGGAAATGAATCGATTTTCCCTGAATTGGTGGTAAAAATAAAAGAAATCATACTTACCTTATCCGTTTAAGCGCAAAGAGGCCGTGTGAAATCTCGTCATCACGAGCAGCATGAGATTTTGCACTGGATCTTCAAGCAGGATGGACACGGCGGCCTTTTTACGAGCAAATGGATGAGGTAAGTACAATTTTTTTTTTTATTGAGTAACTTTATAAAGGACTTAAAGAGGTTGTTCAGTCCCAAAATTCTAAATCCCATTACTGACCATCCACAGGCTCTGCCCTCACATGTGTATCTAATCCTATTCTGTGTGATACATCCTGCTGAGCTGTGTATCTAATCCCATCACTGACCGTCCACAGGCTCTTCTCTCACCATCAACTGAATGTGAAAAATAGCTTAAATCAGCAAGCGTATCCAAACACATCTGTATCTAATCCTATACTGTATGTGTGCGATACTGCCTGCTGAACGGTGTATCTAATCCCATTTTGTATGATCCTGCCTGCTGAGCGGTGTATCTAAGCCCTTATGCACACGGCCGTATCCATTTTGCGATCCACATTTTTTGCAGCTCCATTGAGTTCTATGGATTTGAGGTGCTCATTTTGAAGACCAGAATAGGACATGTTCTGTCTTTACTGCAACTGACATACGGATGTAGAAAACACACTGATGACGTCCATGTGCTTTCCACATCCGTATGTCAGTTTTGCGAAAGAAAGAACATGTCCTATTCTGGTCCTCATAATGCAGATCTAAAGCCCATAGAACTCAATAGGACAGCAAAAAAATGTGAATCGCACACGGACAGTAACCTAATTTACTGGATCCGTGACTCGCAGACCGCAAAACAGATACGGTTCTGTGCACGAGCCCTATCACTTCTACTCAGTGCCCATAACAGCGACATCCACAGTGCCCCCCATAACAGTGACATCCACAGTGCCCCCCCAAAACAGTGACATCCACAGTGCCCCCCCCAAAACAGTGACATCCACAGTGCCCCCCATAACAGTGACATCCACAGTGCCCCCCCATAACAGTGACATCCACAGTGCCCCCCATAACAGTGACATCCACAGTGCCCCCCCAAAACAGCGACATCCACAGTGCCCCCCATAACAGTGACATCCACAGTGCCCCCCCAAAACAGTGACATCCACAGTGCCCCCCCCAAAACAGTGACATCCACAGTGCCCCCCATAACAGTGACATCCACAGTGCCCCCCATAACAGTGACATCCACAGTGCCCCCCATAACAGTGACATCCACAGTGCCCCCCCATAACAGTGACATCCACAGTGCCCCCATAACAGTGACATCCACAGTGCCCCCCATAACAGTGACATCGACAGTGCCCCCCATAACAGTGACATCCACAGTGCCCCCCCATAACAGTGACATCCACAGTGCCCCCCCATAACAGTGACATCCACAGTGCCCCCCATAACAGTGACATCCACAGTGCCCCCCCATAACAGTGACATCCACAGTGCCCCCCCCATAACAGTGACATCCACAGTGCCCCCCCATAACAGTGACATCCACAGTGCCCCCCCATAACAGTGACATCCACAGTGCCCCCCATAACAGTGACATCCACAGTGCCCCCCATAACAGTGACATACAGTGTCCCCCATAAGTGACATACACAGCGCCCCCTTGTTTGCCATCACATCATTCACTGTGCTCTAAAAATGACCTCATTTTAGAATCCCCTGAATTTATTCAAAACTGATTTTACAAACTTTGATAACCCTTTAGGTGTGGAAAATGGAGGTAAAATTAGCAAATTTCACTTTTTTGTTTTTGCAGATTTGCAGATCATTCCCCATATGTCTACTTTATGTTGGAATCATTTTGTAATTGTCCCTATTTTTTAGGATGTTAAAAGACTTTGAATTTTAGAAGCAATTTTGATATTTTTTTATAAAATTTCCAAACCCACTTAAGTACTAATTCAGTTATGGACTCCTTTTGTGTGGCTTACATAATAGAAACCCTCATAAATAACCACAGTTTAGCTATTTAAAGCAAAGCTGTTAAATATTTTTTTCTCCACTGTATTCACTGATGAAAATAAACTGTCAGATGACATGCAGAACGTAAAAATAAATTCCCCATTAAAAGTGTCCTGTCTGACCCAGGAAGAAGTGCAGCAGCGACTTAAAAAGATTAAAATAGACAAATCGCCAGGACCAGATGGCATACACCCCCGTATCCTAAGGGAATTAAGTAATGTCATAGCCAGACCCTTATTTCTGATATTTGTGGACTCTATACTGACAGGGAATGTCCCACAGGATTGGCGCATGGCATATGTGGTGCCAATATTCAAAAAGGGTCCAAAAACAGAGCCTGGAAACTATAGGCCGGTAAGTTTAACATCTGTTGTGGGTAAACTGTTTGAAGGTTTTCTGAGAGATGCTATGTTAGAGCATCTTAACGGAAATAACAAATAACGCCATATCAGCAAGGCTTTGTGAGGGATCGGTCATGCCAAACTAATTTAATCAGTTTCTATGAGGAGGTAAGTTCTAGACTTGACAGCGGCGAATCAATGGATGTCGTATATCTGGACTTCTCCAAAGCATTTGACACTGTACCACATAAAAGGTTAGTGTCAGGTTTCGAACCCAGTAATGCTCCAGTGCTGGCTGCAGCTCTGTCTGCTGAGCCACCTTCACTCCTGATTTGTTACCTTGTCGGATCTCTTGTGCTCGATACATTGCTTCCCAGTTCCTTGCTGAACTCCTGGCTCCTCCCATGTAATTCCTTTAAAAGCCATGTTCTTGCTCTGTTTCATTGCCAGATTATTGCGCTCTCTGCCAATATCTTGCTCCTCGCTGCTTCCTGTGAAATCGTCGTTATCATCCGTGTACCGACCCGTGGCTTGTATTATCCTACTACGCTTGCTCGTGCGCCTTCACTTACCTGACATCCTCGGCTATTGACCCACGCTTGTCCTGACTTCCATCTGCTTCCTGCCTCTCATCTCCCTCTGCTTGTGCATTGCTGCTTCCAGCTACTGGACTCCGAGCCTGAACCTAGATCGTTAGTTAGTATATAAAATGAGAATGCTCGGACTGGGAGAAAACGTCTGTATGTGGGTAAGTAACTGGCTCAATGATAGAAAACAGAGGCTGGTTATTAACGGTACACA
The DNA here is from genome assembly GCF_014858855.1 of Bufo gargarizans. Lineage (NCBI taxonomy): Eukaryota > Metazoa > Chordata > Amphibia > Anura > Bufonidae > Bufo > Bufo gargarizans. Next base: position 543,601,905 of record NC_058082.1, on the reverse strand, counting down.
CTCAGATTGGGTCACTGTCACTAGTGGGGTATCTCAGGGGTCAGTATTGGGCCCTATCCTCTTCAATATATTTATTATTGATCTTGTAGAAGGCTTGCATAGTAAAGTATAATTTTTTGCAGATGACACTAAACTATGTAAAGTAATTAACACTGAAGAGGACAATATACTGTACATATACTACAGAGGACAGTATACTGTATATATACTACAGATGTCAGTATACTGTATATATACTACAGAGGACAGTATACTGTATATATACTACAGAGGTCAGTACACTGTATATACACACTACAGGGGACAGTATACTGTGTATATAGTACAGAGGATAGTATACTACTACAGAGGGATCTGGATAGATTGGAGGCTTGGGCAGATAAGTGGCAGATGAGGTTTAACACTGACAAATGTAAGGTTATGCACATGGGAAGGAATAATGCAAGTCACCCGTACATACTAAATAGTAAAACACTCGGTAACAATGACATGGAAAAGGATCTAGGAATTTTAATAAACAGCAAACTAAGCTGCAAAAACCAGTGTCAGGCAGCTGATGCCAAGGCCAATAAGATAATGGATTGCATCAAAAGGGGCATAGATGCCCATGATAAGAACATAGTCCTACCACTTTACAAATCATTAGTCAGACCACACATGGAGTACTGTGTACAGTTCTGGGCTCCTGTGAACAAGGCAGACATAGCAGAGCTGGAGAGGGTTCAGAGAAGGGCAACTAAAGTTCTAACTGGAATGGGGCAAATACAGTACCCTGAAAGATTATCAACATTGGGGTTATTCACTTTAGAAAAAAGACGACTGAGGGGAGATCTAATCACTATGTAAAAATATATCAGGGGTCAGTACAGAGATCTATCCCATCATCTATTTATCCCCAGGACTGTGACGAGGGGACATCCTCTGCGTCTGGAGGAAAGAAGGTTTGTACACAAACATAGAAAAGGATTCTTTACGGTAAGAGCAGTGAGACTATGGAACTCTCTGCCTGAGGAGGTGGTGATGGTGAGTACAATAAAGGAATTCAAGAGGGGCCGGGATGTATTTTCCAGAACGCATAATCCGCAACGTTCGTCTGCAAGGGGCCTAAGCGTACACGACAGGGCTCAAAAGTAAAGGAGCACCATATGGTTTATGGAGAGCAGATTTTGTAGACTGATTTTTGTCACATTTGAAGACCCCCTGATGCACCCCTACAGTAGAAACTCCCAAAACGTGACCCCATTTTGGAAACTGCGGGATGAGGTGACCCTTAAAGGGGGAAACGCATCAGGGTTTATTATATTAACTACCTCAGGACCACCGTACGCAGGATCGCGTCCTGGCGGCGGCCCTGTAATTCCTCCTGGACGCGCCGGCGCGAGATTTCGGGCCGGCAAAAGTTAAAGGAGTATTTCGTCACCAGCCTGCCAGCCAATGATCACCGCTGGCAGGCTAGTGATTTTCAAAAAAATCGAATCACAAGCCAGTTAACACATTATATTTATAAATATAATGTGTTAAATGGCTTCTGTGCTCCTCTGCTGGTCCTTTTCGTCGGTTGGTCCCAGCAGAAGAGCAGACATCACAGTGAGTACACCAAACACTACACTTAGCCCCAGATCACCCCCCATCACCCCAATTAACCCCTTGATCACCCCTGTCAATCACTAGTGAAAGGGAAAAAAGTGATCAGTGTAAACTGTCACTTTTTTTTTCCCACTAGTATTGACGGTTAGGTTTAGGATAGTTTAGGCCCCTTTGTTAGGTAGTTAGCATCGGTTAGCGCCCAGCCCACAGCACCAAAGTAACAGATTCGCTGATTAGCGCATTGCTAATCAGCATTAGTACTTTATAGTATCTGTAAGTGATCAGAACTGATCACAGTCAGATCTATAATAGTATTAGTGTCACCTTAGTTCGCCCTCCATCCAAAACGCAGTGTTTGCCCGATCAAGCCTGATCGGTCGCCCACACGTGCGTTCACCCACGCCCGCCCCGCCGCAGTGACAAAAAATATATATTTTTTGATCACTGCACAATCACTTTACAAGCGCTGCGGCGATAAAAAAATCAGTTTTGATATTTTTTATCAATCGCAGCGGCCTCCGGTACTTCGCTAGCCTCCCATTTGTAAGACAGGCTTGCTTTTTTCTTGGGTAGTCTCAGGGAATACCCCCTAAATTTAGTTGACCAAATGGCAAATAAGGGGTATTCTTCTGAAGAGGCCTACAGGCTTCTGACCCAGTCGGATGAGGAATAGGAAACCTCATCTGACGAATCCAGCGGGTCAGAATACGAACCTGTAGAAAGCACTGGCAGTCTGACACAAAGTTCGGACGATGAGGTTGAGGTCCCTGATACCACCAGGCGTACCCGGCACCGTGTTGCTAGACCACAGGTTGCGCAGGATCTGCTTCAAGGGCAGCAGAGTGGGGCTGGCGCTGTCGGATTACGTGGTGAGGCATACACCAGCAGCGCAGCCCATCCTGGACCTAGTACCAGCACTGCCATAGAACATGGTGAAGTGGCGAGCACCAGAAGGGCAGTTGAAGCTGGTACGGTGGCACGTGCATTAGTTCCCCCATCGCAGCCACCGCACAGACAGGCCAGTAGAGCCCCTAGAGTCCCTGAGGTGCTGGCAAACCCTGATTGGCAGTCCCCAACTTCAGCGGCGCCAGTAGTTCCCCCTTTCACCGCCCAGTCTGGAGTTCGGGTTGAGACAGCTCAGATCGGATCGGCACTGTTTTTTTTTTAGCTGTTCTTGACTGCGGAGCTCTTGGACTTAGTCGTGGCAGAAACAAACAGGTATGCCACTCAATTTATAGCCGCCAACCCGGGAAGCTTTTATGCCCATTCTTTCCGGTGGAAACCCGTCCAGGTGTCCGAATTTAAAACTTTTCTGGGCCTTCTCCTCAACGTGGGCCTAACAAAAAAGCATGAATTGCGGTCATATTGGTCCACGAACCCAATTCATCACATGCCTATGTTTTCTGCTGCCATGTCCAGGACACGATTTGAGACTATCCTGCGTTTCCATCACTTTAGTGACAATAGCACCTCTCGTCCCAGAGGCCACCCAGCTTTTGACCGGCTCCACAAAATTCAGCCCCTCGTAGACCACCTTAACACCAAATTTGCAGATTTGTATACCCCTGAGCAAAACATCTGCATAGACGAGTCCCTTATACATTTAACCGGGCGCCTTGGCTTCAAACAATACATCCCAAGCAAGCGCGCCTGGTATGGGGTCAAATTGTATAAGCTCTGTGAAAGGGCCACAGGTAATACGCACAAATTTCGAGTCTATGAGGGTAAAGATCAGACCCTGGAGCCGGTCGGTTGCCCTGACTACCTGGGGAGCAGTGGGAAGATAGTCTGAGACTTGGTGTCACCCTTATTTGGCAAGGGGTACCATCTTTATGTGGACAATTTCTACACAAGTGTGCCCCTCTTCAGGCATTTGTTCCTAGAACAGATTGGCTGCTGTGGCACCGCGCGACCTAGTCGCCGGGGCTTCCCCCAACGGCTCGTTACCACCCGTCTTGCAAGGGGGGAGAGGGCTGCCTTGTGTAACGAAGAACTGCTCAAGGTGAAATGGAGAGACAAGCGTGACGTTTACATGCTCTCCTCCATGCACGCAGACACGACAATCGAAATTGAACGAGCAACCAGTGTCATTGACCGTGTCCACAACTATATGTGTCCACAACTATAATTTGCTCATGGGAGGGGTGGACTTCAATGACCAGATGGTGGCTCCTTATTTAGTTTCCCGCAGTACCTGAAGCTGGTATAAGAAGGTGTTTGTATATTTAATTCAATTGGCGATGTACAATAGTTTTGTTCTCTACAGTAAGGCTGGGAGAACAAGACCCTTCCTCAAATTTCAGGAAGAGATCATCGAGAACCTCCTGTATCCAGGAGGTTCCGTGGCCCCAACCACCAGTGTAGTGAGCCGTCTACACGAGCGACATTTCCCCAGTGTCGTTGCTGGTACCTCAAACCAACCGCCACCATGAAAAAAATGTTGTGTCTGTAGCAGGAGTGGAATAAGGCGTGACACCCGATATTTCTGACCTGACTGCCCTGACCACCCTGCCCTATGCTTAGGGGAGTGTTTCCAGAAGTACCACACACAGGTACACTTAACATAGGGATTGCGTTACACAGGACAGGCACACAGGGCTCTTAGGGCCCTTTCACTCACAGCTGCTGCAAACCTCTCCTTTCACCTGGGACAAAGTGCATAATGTACTTCGCCACATCTCTGGGGGCGATTTGCGCTTTGCACATTGTCCCATGGGGAAGGAGAGGTTTGTCCTGTAAAAAAATAAAAATAAAAAATCACAGGTAAGCAAAAAAGTTCATGTTCCAAAAGTTCAAAAAAGTTTTTAAAAGTTAATGTTCTTTCATGTTATTATAAAGTTAATGTTAAAAAATGTATTGCGTTGCGGCCTGTTTTTTTTGTTTAGTTTTTTTTACCTTCTAGGTGGACCAACCGATGAACCAGCTGCAGCACTGATGTGCATTCTGACAGAAGCATTGCGCTGCTGTCAGATTACACAAAGTCGGTGTATGCTGAGATGCAAGACGAGATTTCTCCTCTGCAGTATAAAAGATACGTTTGCCTAGGCTTATGAGCTGAGGGGCGGTGTTCATATGCTTTGGCAAACATTTTTTATAAAAAAAATAAAAATTCCGGCAATGATTTATTCATCCACATCGATTGATGTGAATGGAGAAATCTAGTTTGCCAGGGCATACGAGCTGAGTGGGTTTGGATGTTGGGCGGAGCTCCTATGTCCTGGCAGACGCCTTTCCCCTCTTTTTTTTTTTGCACATTTTTTGGCAGAGATTTTTTCATCCACATTGATCGATGCGAATGAAGAAATCTGTGCCCAGAGGCTGAACGGAAAAAAAAAATCTCATTACTTGTATGCTCAATATAAGGAGAATAGCAGAAACTCCTAATGCTGGCCATACATGAAATGATTGTGGATACCCTCAAATGCCAGGGCAGTACAAACACCCCACAAATGACCCCATTTTGGAAAGAAGATATCACAAGGTATTCGCTGAGGGGCATACTGAGTCCATGAAAGATTGAACTTTTTGTCCCAAGTTAGCGGAAAGGGAGACTTTGTGAGAAAAAACAAAAAAAAATCAATTTCCGCTAACCTGTGCCAAAAAAAAAAAATCTTCTAGGAACTCGCCATGCCCCTCACGGAATACCTTGGGGTGTCTTCTTTCAAAAATGGGGTCACATGTGGGGTATTTATACTGCCCTGGCATTTTAGGGGCCCTCAAGCGTGAGAAGAAGTCTGGAATCCAAATGTCAAAAAATGCCCTCCTAAAAGGAATTTGGGCCCCTTTGCGAACCTAGGCTGCAAAAAAGTGGCACACATGTGGTATCGCCATACTCAGGAGAAGTTGGGCAATGTGTTTTGGTGTGTCTTTTTACATATACCCATGCTGGGTGAGAGAAATCTCTCTCTAAAATGACAACAACTTTTCCCATTTTTTTATACAAAGTTGTCACTTGACAAAGATATTTATCTCACCCAGCATGGGTATATGTAAAAAGACACCCCAAAACACATTGCCCTGTCACAAGTTAGTGGAATATGGGACTTTGTAAGAAAAAAAATAATAATAAAAAATGCATCATTTTTAGCTAACTTGTGCCAAAAAAAAAAATTCTAGGAACTCGCCATGCCCCTCACAGAATACCTTGGGGTGTCTTCTTTCCAAAATGGGGTCACTTGTGGGGTATTTATACTGCCCTTGCATTTTAGGGGCCCTAATGCGCGAGAAGTAGTTTGAAATCCAAATGTGTAAAAAATGCCCTGTGAAATCCTAAAGGTGCTCTTTAGAATTTGGGCCCCTTTGCCTACCTAGGCTGCAAAAAAGTGTCACATGTGGTATCGCCGTACTCAGGAGAAGTAGGGCAATGTGTTTTGGGGTGTCTTTTTACATATATCCATGCTGGGTGAGATAAATATCTCTGTCAAATGACAACTTTGTATAAAAAAATGGGTTTTAGAGAGATATTTCTCTCACCCAGCATGGGTATATGTAAAAATACACCCCAAAACACATTGCCCTACTTCTCCTGAGTACGGCGATACCACATGTGTGACTTTTTTGCAGCTTAGGTGGGCAAAGGGGCCCAAATTCTAAAGAGCACCTTTAGGATTTCACAGGGCATTTTTTACACATTTGGATTTCAAACTACTTCTCACGCATTAGGGCCCCTAAAATGCCAGGGCAGTATAAATACCCCACAAGTGACCCCATTTTGGAAAGAAGACACCCCAAGGTATTTCGTGATGGGCATAGTGAGTTCATGGAAGTTTTTATTTTTTGTCACAAGTTAGTGGAATATGAGACTTTGTAAGAAAAAATAAAAAATAAAAAATCATCATTTTCCGATAACTTGACAAAAAATAAAAACTTCTATGAACTCACTATGCCCATCAGCGAACACCTTAGGGTGTCTACTTTCCGAAATGGGGTCATTTGTGGGGTGTTTGTACTGTCTGGGCATTGTAGAACCTCAGGAAACATGACAGGTGCTCAGAAAGTCAGAGCTGCTTCAAAATGCGGAAATTCAAATTTTTGTACCATAGTTTGTAAACGCTATAACTTTTGCGCAAACTAATAAATATATACTTATTGCATTTTTTTATCAAAGACATGTAGAACAATTAATTTTAAGAAAAATGTATATAGAAATGTAGTTTTATTTGAAAAATGTTACAACTGAAAGTGAAAAATGTTTTTTTTTTGCAAAAATTTCTGACCAAAACATTTCCCACATTTTGAACTTGAAAATGGCTTCTCTCCTTTGTGAATTCTCTGATGTTCAACAAGATGTGGTTTCTGTCGAAAACACTTTCCACATTTTGAACATGAATACGGCTTCTCTCCTGTTTGATTTCTCTGATTTTCAGCAACAGTTGATTTCACATTAAAAGTTTTCTCTCTTTCAGAACATGACCGTTCATGTTTCTGAATTTCTTTGTGCACAGAAAGATTAACATTATTTTCAAAATCTTTACCATATTCAGAATTTGCAGACATCTCACAGATTATGTCCAGTTCTATTACTGCTAAATTGGGATTGATTGCCTTCTATTTCATAAGAAGGAGATAGAATTAGATGACCTTGGGAGCCTTTTATCTAGTCTTCACCTGGAGAAAGAAAAAAATTATAAGATAAAAAGTTCTCTTTTTCCTAATTACACAGAAAGAGTTAAAATATAAAATGTAATTAACATGCAGATAAAAAAAATGTACCAACGTTATAAATACTAACTGCTAATAAGACATTAAATGCATTGAATAAAATAAATCTGTCAACAAATTCTGTTTGATACACACAGGAGCATCTTTGGCATCAACCACTAAAGTCATATTTAAGGCTCATTCACTCAACTGTGTGCCAGCTGCATGGGGATCGCGGCTCCATTTACTTGAATGGGTCTGCGATCACTCTATTTTGAAAAAGATAGAGCAAGTTCTATCTTTTTGCGGTGCAGGGGCACGGAACGGAACCCCAGAAAGCACTCCGTAGTGTTCCATTCCGCATCTCCGGATTTGCGGACTCATTGAAATGAATGGGTCCGCATTCGTGATGCGTAATGACAACTAAATGGTGCCTGTATATTGCAGATCTGCAAATACGGTCTGCAATACGGGAATGGGACACAAACGGTCGTGTGAACGAGCCCTTAGGCTGCATTTACACTTCCGTGGAACACGGACCGTGAGATACCGGACTGGCATTCTACTTAGTGCAGGAGCACACATCGTCATTGGTTGCTATGATGTCGTGTGCTTCATGTTGCCGCCTCTGTACGTTGATACACTCGTACAGATCATACGAGTGTATTACTATACTGCGGCGGCCAATGATGCTGGGCACTCCTGCACTAAGCAGGATGCCAGTCCGGTATCTCATGGTCCGTGTTTCACGGACTTGTGAACAGTGATGGCCAGTTCGCATAGTTCGCTGCGAACATATGCGGGCTGCCATCTTTTTTTCACAAGTCCGGCGAGGCACAGGTAAGCCCTAACCTGTGCCGGTCTGAAAACAAATACGGTCACCGGGAGCAGGCAGTTCCGATAACAGCCCGACGAAGGCCTCCGCCGGCTGTTCTTAGAACTGCCTGCTCCCGCTGACCGCAGGGATCCAGATGGTCGCCAACGTGACTTAGAATTTACAAATGGTACCTGAGGGGTTAACTGCAGCGGATCGCAGCTCCCTGTCATAGAGGTCGGGCCGGCTATTTGATTCCGGCACCCGCCTCCTGTATTTGTATTAACAGGTCAGTTATCTTCATTGGTGGCGCAGTGGGCCCCCCCACCAACACCCCAGTATAATAAACATTAATGGTGCAGTGCACCCCCCCAACACCCCAGCATAATAAACATTGGTGGCGCAGTGCGCCCCCAATACCCTAGTATAATAAACATTGGTGGTGCAGTGCCAATGAGGGTTAAAAAATAAAATAAAAAATTAACTCACCTCCTCCAATTGATCGCGTAGCTGCCGGTCTCCTGTTCTTTCTTCAGGACCTGTCAAAGGTTCCGTCGCTGATCTGGATGCGTGGTATTGAGTAATACTTTTTTATGGTGACTGAAGCGAATCAAAATTTTCGTATCGAAACAACCCTACGACGATCTGGATTATGTTTTGATTTGGCGACTAAAAATGTAATTTGGCTTCTAAATTTTTCAGTTCAAGAGCCAATAGCTACTAGGTATTTATTTGGGGTCTGGAGCACTGTGACCGCACTTGTTTTCAGACCGGCTCACGCACAGGCACAGGTAAGGGCTTACCTGCGCTTCGCCAGACTCGTGAAAAAAGATGGCAGCCCGCATATGTTCGCGGGCGAACCATGCGAACTGGCCATCATTGCTTGTGAATGCAGACTTAGGCCTCATGCACAGGGCAGTTGTTTTGGTCCGCATTCACGTCCGCATCCATTGCTCCGTTCCGTTGCCCCGCAAAAATAAATAACATGTCCTAATCTTGTCCGCGATTTGCGGACAAGAATAGGCAGTTATATTAAAGGCTGTCCGTGCCGTTCCACAAATTGCGGAATGCGCACAGGCGGCATCAGTGTTTTGAGGATCCACGATTTACGGACCGCAAAACAAATGAGGCCTTACTCTGCACCAATTTGCCCTTTTCTTAATGGCAGTTTTACTGATTGATTAGTGATTACATAACTAGTTTAGAGCAAATCAAAGCTAACAAAGTGGAATTCGATCCGAATTTCAGGAAAAATGGAATTCACAGCAAAGCAGAATTTCCTCGCGCTTCGTGGAAATGAATCGATTTTCCCTGAATTGGTGGTAAAAATAAAAGAAATCATACTTACCTTATCCGTTTAAGCGCAAAGAGGCCGTGTGAAATCTCGTCATCACGAGCAGCATGAGATTTTGCACTGGATCTTCAAGCAGGATGGACACGGCGGCCTTTTTACGAGCAAATGGATGAGGTAAGTACAATTATTTTTTTTATTGAGTAACTTTATAAAGGACTTAAAGAGGTTGTTCAGTCCCAAAATTCTAAATCCCATTACTGACCATCCACAGGCTCTGCCCTCACATGTGTATCTAATCCTATTCTGTGTGATACATCCTGCTGAGCTGTGTATCTAATCCCATCACTGACCGTCCACAGGCTCTTCTCTCACCATCAACTGAATGTGAAAAATAGCTTAAATCAGCAAGCGTATCCAAACACACCTGTATCTAATCCTATACTGTATGTGTGCGATACTGCCTGCTGAACGGTGTATCTAATCCCATTTTGTATGATCCTGCCTGCTGAGCGGTGTATCTAAGCCCTTATGCACACGGCCGTATCCATTTTGCGATCCACATTTTTTGCAGCTCCATTGAGTTCTATGGATTTGAGGTGCTCATTTTGAAGACCAGAATAGGACATGTTCTGTCTTTACTGGAACTGACATACGGATGTAGAAAACACACTGATGACGTCCATGTGCTTTCCACATCCGAATGTCAGTTTTGCGAAAGAAAGAACATGTCCTATTCTGGTCCTCATAATGCAGATCTAAAGCCCATAGAACTCAATAGGACAGCAAAAAAATGTGAATCGCACACGGACAGTAACCTAATTTACTGGATCCGTGACTCGCAGACCGCAAAACAGATACGGTTCTGTGCACGAGCCCTATCACTTCTACTCAGTGCCCATAACAGTGACATCCACAGTGCCCCCCCATAACAGTGACATCCACAGTGCCCCCATAACAGTGACATCCACAGTGCCCCCCCATAACAGTGACATCCACAGTGCCCCCCCATAACAGTGACATCCACAGTGCCCCCCATAACAGTGACATCCACAGTGCCCCCCCATAACAGTGACATCCACAGTGCCCCCCCATAACAGTGACATCCACAGTGCCCCCCCATAACAGTGACATCCACAGTGCCCCCCCATAACAGTGACATCCACAGTGCCCCCCCATAACAGTGACATCCACAGTGCCCCCCCATAACAGTGACATCCACAGTGCCCCCCCATAACAGTGACATCCACAGTGCCCCCCCATAACAGTGACATCCACAGTGCCCCCCCATAACAGTGACATCCACAGTGCCCCCCATAACAGTGACATCCACAGTGCCCCCCATAACAGTGACATCCACAGTGCCCCCCCATAACAGTGACATCCACAGTGCCCCCCCATAACAGTGACATCCACAGTGCCCCCCATAACAGTGACATCCACAGTGCCCCCCCATAACAGTGACATACAGTGTCCCCCATAAGTGACATACACAGCGCCCCCTTGTTTGCCATCACATCATTCACTGTGCTCTAAAAATGACCTCATTTTAGAATCCCCTGAATTTATTCAAAACTGATTTTACAAACTTTGATAACCCTTTAGGTGTGGAAAATGGAGGTAAAATTAGCAAATTTCACTTTTTTGTTTTTGCAGATTTGCAGATCATTCCCCATATGTCTACTTTATGTTGGAATCATTTTGTAATTGTCCCTATTTTTTAGGATGTTAAAAGACTTTGAATTTTAGAAGCAATTTTGATATTTTTTAATAAAATTTCCAAACCCACTTAAGTACTAATTCAGTTATGGACTCCTATTGTGTGGCTTACATAATAGAAACCCTCATAAATAACCACAGTTTAGCTATTTAAAGCAAAGCTGTTAAATATTTTTTTCTCCACTGTATTCACTGATGAAAATAAACTGTCAGATGACATGCAGAACGTAAAAATAAATTCCCCATTAAAAGTGTCCTGTCTGACCCAGGAAGAAGTGCAGCAGCGACTTAAAAAGATTAAAATAGACAAATCGCCAGGACCGGGTGGCATACACCCTCGTATCCTAAGGGAATTAAGTAATGTCATAGCCAGACCCTTATTTCTGATATTTGTGGACTCTATACTGACAGGGAATGTCCCACAGGATTGGCGCATGGCATATGTGGTGCCAATATTCAAAAAGGGTCCAAAAACAGAGCCTGGAAACTATAGGCCGGTAAGTTTAACATCTGTTGTGGGTAAACTGTTTGAAGGTTTTCTGAGAGATGCTATGTTAGAGCATCTTAACGGAAATAAGCAAATAACGCCATATCAGCATGGCTTCGTGAGGGATCGGTCATGTCAAACAAATTTTATCAGTTTCTATGAGGAGGTAAGTTCTAGACTTGACAGCGGCGAATCAATGGATGTCGTGTATCTGGACTTCTCCAAAGCATTTGACACTGTACCACATAAAAGGTTAGTGTCAGGATTCGAACCCAGTAATGTTTCAGTGCTGGCTGCAGCTCTATCTGCTGAGCCACCTTCACTCCTGATTTGTTACCTTGTCGGATCTCTTGTGCTCGATACATTGCTTCCCAGTTCCTTGCTGAACTCCTGGCTCCTCCCATGTACTTCCTTTAAAAGCCATGTTCTTGCTCTGTTTCATTGCCAGATTATTGCGCTCTCTGCCAATATCTTGCTCCTCGCTGCTTCCTGTGAAATCGTCGTTATCATCCGTGTACCGACCCGTGGCTTGTATTATCCTACTACGCTTGCTCGTGCGCCTTCACTTATCTGACATCCTCGGCTATTGACCCACGCTTGTCCTGACTTCCATCTGCTTCCTGCCTCTCATCTCCCTCTGCTTGTGAATTGCTGCTTCCAGCTACTGGACTCCAAGCCTGAACCTAGATCGTTAGTTAGTATATAAAATGAGAATGCTCGGACTGGGAGAAAATGTCTGTATGTGGGTAAGTAACTGGCTCAATGATAGAAAACAGAGGCTGGTTATTAACGGTACACACTCAGATTGGGTCACTGTCACTAGTGGGGTATCTCAGGGGTCAGTATTTGGCCCTATCCTCTTCAATATATTTATTATTGATCTTGTAGAAGGCTTGCATAGTAAAATATAATTTTTTGCAGATGACACTAAACTATGTAAAGTAATTAACACTGAAGAGGACAATATACTGTACATATACTACAGAGGACAGTATACTGTATATATACTACAGATGTCAGTATACTGTATATATACTACAGAGGACAGTATACTGTATATATACTACAGAGGTCAGTACACTGTATATACACACTACAGGGGACAGTATACTGTGTATATAGTACAGAGGATAGTATACTACTACAGAGGAATCTGGATAGATTGGAGGCTTGGGCAGATAAGTGGCAGATGAGGTTTAACACTGACAAATGTAAGGTTATGCACATGGGAAGGAATAATGCAAGTCACCCGTACATACTAAATAGTAAAACACTCGGTAACAATGACATGGAAAAGGATCTAGGAATTTTAATAAACAGCAAACTAAGCTGCAAAAACCAGTGTCAGGCAGCTGATGCCAAGGCCAATAAGATAATGGATTGCATCAAAAGGGGCATAGATGCCCATGATAAGAACATAGTCCTACCACTTTACAAATCATTAGTCAGACCACACATGGAGTACTGTGTACAGTTCTGGGCTCCTGTGAACAAGGCAGACATAGCAGAGCTGGAGAGGGTTCAGAGCAGGGCAACTAAAGTTCTAACTGGAATGGGGCAAATACAGTACCCTGAAAGATTATCAACATTAGGGTTATTCACTTTAGAAAAAAGACGACTGAGGGGAGATCTAATCACTATGTAAAAATATATCAGGGGTCAGTACAGAGATCTATCCGATCATCTATTTATTCCCAGGACTGTGACGAGGGGACATCCTCTGCGTCTGGAGGAAAGAAGGTTTGTACACAAACATAGAAGAGGATTCTTTACGGTAAGAGCAGTGAGACTATGGAACTCTCTGCCTGAGGAGGTGGTGATGGTGAGTACAATAAAGGAATTCAAGAGGGGCCTGGATGTATTTCCCAGAACGCATAATCCGCAACGTTCGTCTGCAAGGGGCCTAAGCGTACACGACAGGGCTCAAAAGTAAAGGAGCACCATATGGTTTATGGAGAGCAGATTTTGTAGACTGATTTTTGTCACATTTGAAGACCCCCTGATGCACCCCTACAGTAGAAACTCCCAAAACGTGACCCCATTTTGGAAACTGCGGGATGAGGTTGAAGCTGGTACGGTGGCACGTGCATTAGTTCCCCCGTCGCAGCCACCGCACAGACAGGCCAGTAGAGCCCCTAGAGTCCCTGAGTTGCTGGCAAACCCTGATTGGCAGTCCCCAACTTCAGCGGCACCAGTAGTTCCCCCTTTCACCGCCCAGTCTGGAGTTCGGGTTGAGACAGCTCAGATCGGATCGGCACTGGGGTTTTTTGAGCTGTTCTTGACTGCGGAGCTCTTGGACTTAGTCGTGGCAGAAACAAACAGGTATGCCACTCAATTTATAGCCGCCAACCCGGGAAGCTTTTATGCCCATTCTTTCCGGTGGAAACCCGTCCAGGTGTCCGAATTTAAAACTTTTCTGGGCCTTCTCCTCAACATGGGCCTAACAAAAAAGCATGAATTGCGGTCATATTGGTCCACGAACCCAATTCATCACATGCCTATGTTTTCTGCTGCCATGTCCAGGACACGATTTGAGACTATCCTGCGTTTCCATCACTTTAGTGACAATAGCACCTCTCGTCCCAGAGGCTACCCAGCTTTTGACCGGCTCCACAAAATTCGGCCCCTCGTAGACCACCTTAACACCAAATTTGCAGATTTGTATACCCCTGAGCAAAACATCTGCATAGACGAGTCCCTTATACATTTAACCGGGTGCCTTGGCTTCAAACAATACATCCCAAGCAAGCGCGCCTGGTATGGGGTCAAATTGTATAAGCTCTGTGAAAGGGCCACAGGTTATACGCACAAATTTCGAGTCTATGAGGGTAAAGATCAGACCCTGGAGCCGGTCGGTTCCCCTGACTACCTGGGGAGCAGTGGGAAGATAGTCTGAGACTTAATGTCACCCTTATTTGGCAAGGGGTACCATCTTTATGTGGACAATTTCTACACAAGTGTGCCCCTCTTCAGGCATTTGTTCCTAGAACAGATTGGCTGCTGTGGCACCGCGCGACCTAGTCGCCGGGGCTTCCCCCAACGGCTCGTTACCACCCGTCTTGCAAGGGGGGAGAGGGCTGCCTTGTGTAACGAAGAACTGCTCACGGTGAAATGGAGAGACAAGCGTGACGTTTACATGCTCTCCTCCATGCACGCAGACACGACAATCGAAATTGAACGAGCAACCAGTGTCATTGACCGTGTCCACAACTATATGTGTCCACAATTATAATTTGCTCATGGGAGGGGTGGACTTCAATGACCAGATAGTGGCTCCTTATTTAGTTTCCCGCAGGACCAGAAGCTGGTATAAGAAGGTGTTTGTATATTTAATTCAATTGGCGATGTACAATAGTTTTGTTCTCTACAGTAAGGCTGGGAGAACAAGATCCTTCCTCAAATTTCAGGAAGAGATCATCGAGAACCTCCTGTATCCAGGAGGTTCCGTGGCCCCAACCACCAGTGTAGTGAGCCGTCTACACGAGTGACATTTCCCCAGTGTCGTTGCTGGTACCTCAAACCGACCGCCACCACAAAAAAAATGTTGTGTCTGTAGCAGGAGTGGAATAAGGCGTGACACCCGCTATTTCTGACCTGACTGCCCTGACCACCCTGCCCTATGCTTAGGGGAGTGTTTCCAGAAGTACCACACACAGGTACACTTAACATAGGGATTGCGTTACACAGGACAGGCACACATGGCTCTTAGGGCCCTTTCACTCACAGCTGCTGCAAACCTCTCCTTTCACCTGGGACAAAGTGCATAATGTACTTCGCCACATCTCTGGGTGATTTGCGCTTTGCACATTGTCCCATGGGGAAGGAGAGGTTTGTCCTGTAAAAAAAAAAAAAAGAAAATCACAGGTAAGCAAAAAAGTTCATGTTCCAAAAGTTCAAAAAGGTGTTTAAAAGTTAATGTTCTTTTATGTTATTATAAAGTTAATGTTAAAAAATGTATTGCGTTGCGGCCTGTTTTTTTTGTTTAGTTTTTTTTACCTTCTAGGTGGACCAACCGATGAACCAGCTGCAGCACTGATGTGCATTCTGACAGAAGCATTGCGCTGCTGAGATGCAAGACGAGATTTCTCCTCTGCAGTATAAAAGATACGTTTGCCTAGGCTTATGAGCTGAGGGTCGGTGTTCATATGCTTTGGCAAACATTTTTTATAAAAAAAATAAAAATTCTGGCAATGATTTATTCATCCACATCGATTGATGTGAATGGAGAAATCGGGTTTGCCAGGGCATACGAGCTGAGTGGGTTTGGATGTTGGGCGGAGCTCCTATGTCCTGGCAGACGCCTTTCCCCTCTTTTTTTTTTGCACATTTTTTGGCAGAGATTTTTTCATCCACATTGATCGATGCGAATGAAGAAATCTGTGCCCAGAGGCTGAACGGAAAAAAAAAATCTCATTACCTGTATGCTCAATATAAGGAGAATAGCAGAAACTCCTAATGCTGGCCATACATGAAATGATTGTGGAGACCCTCAAATGCCAGGGCAGTACAAACACCCCACAAATGACCCCATTTTGGAAAGAAGATATCACAAGGTATTCGCTGAGGGGCATACTGAGTCCATGAAAGATTGAACTTTTTGTCCCAAGTTAGCGGAAAGGGAGACTTTGTGAGAAAAAAAATAAAAAAAATCAATTTCCGCTAACCTGTGCCCAAAAAAAAAAATCTTCTAGGAACTCGCCATGCCCCTCACGGAATACCTTGAGGTGTCTTCTTTAAAAAATGGGGTCACATGTGGGGTATTTATACTGCCCTGGCATTTTAGGGGATCCAAATGTCAAAAAATGCCCTCCTAAAAGGAATTTGGGCCCCTTTGCGCACCTAGGCTGCAAAAAAGTGGCACACATGTGGTATCGCCATACTCAGGAGAAGTTGGGCAATGTGTTTTGGTGTGTCTTTTTACATATACCCATGCTGGGTGAGAGAAATCTCTCTCTAAAATGACAACAACTTTTCCCATTTTTTTATACAAAGTTGTCATTTGGCAAAGATATTTATCTCACCCAGCATGGGTATATGTAAAAAGACACCCCAAAACACATTGCCCTGTCACAAGTTAGTGGAATATGGGACTTTGTAAGAAAAAAAATAAAAAATCATCATTTTTAGCTAACTTGTGCCCCTCACAGAATACCTTGGGGTGTCTTCTTTCCAAAATGGGGTCACTTGTGGGGTATTTATACTGCCCTTGCATTTTAGGGGCCCTAATGCGCGAGAAGTAGTTTGAAATCCAAATGTGTAAAAAATGCCCTGTGAAATCCTAAAGGTGCTCTTTAGAATTTGGGCCCCTTTGCCTACCTAGGCTGCAAAAAAGTGTCACATGTGGTATCGCCGTACTCAGGAGAAGTAGGGCAATGTGTTTTGGGGTGTCTTTTTACATATATCCATGCTGGGTGAGATAAATATCTCTGTCAAATGACAACTTTGTATAAAAAAATGGGTTTTAGAGAGATATTTCTCTCACCCAGCATGGGTATATGTAAAAATACACCCCAAAACACATTGCCCTACTTCTCCTGAGTACGGCGATACCACATGTGACACTTTTTTGCAGCCTAGGTAGGCAAAGGGGCCCAAATTCTAAAGAGCACCTTTAGGATTTCACAGGGCATTTTTTACACATTTGGATTTCAAACTACTTCTCACGCATTAGGGCCCCTAAAATGCAAGGGCAGTATAAATACCCCACAAGTGACCCCATTTTGGAAAGAAGACACCCCAAGGTATTTCGTGATGGGCATAGTGAGTTCATGGAAGTTTTTATTTTTTGTCACAAGTTAGTGGAATATGAGACTTTGTAAGAAAAAATAAAAAATAAAAAATCATCATTTTCCGATAACTTGACAAAAAATAAAAACTTCTATGAACTCACTATGCCCATCAGCGAATACCTTAGGGTGTCTACTTTCCGAAATGGGGTCATTTGTGGGGTGTTTGTACTGTCTGGGCATTGTAGAACCTCAGGAAACATGACAGGTGCTCAGAAAGTCAGAGCTGCTTCAAAATGCGGAAATTCAAATTTTTGTACCATAGTTTGTAAACGCTATAACTTTTGCGCAAACTAATAAATATATACTTACTGCATTTTTTTATCAAAGACATGTAGAACAATTAATTTTAAGAAAAATGTATATAGAAATGTAGTTTTATTTGAAAAATGTTACAACTGAAAGTGAAAAATGTTTTTTTTTTTTGCAAAAATTTTGGTAAATTTCGATTAATAACAAAAAAAGTAAAAATGTCAGCAGCAATAAAATACCACCAAATGAAAGCTCGATTAGTGAGAATTAAAGGAGGTAAAATTCATTTGGGTGGTAAGTTGTATGACCGAGCAATAAACCGTGAAAGTAGTGTAGTGCAGAATTGTAAAAAGTGGTCTGGTCATTAAGGGTGTTTAAGCTAGGGGGGCTGAAGTGGTTAATTAACCATCACTAAGGGATAGGAACATTGTTACTTCCTTTTCTATCTTTACTAATTCATCCATCCCCTCTGTGGGGATTTGTCTCTACCTAGGGCTAATTTAGGGTCAGACAGGGTAGGCACGAGGACAGGGAAATTCCACCCTCAGGCATTGTCCCTGGGCAAAGGCCTAGTTAGGGCGGGTATGGGGGGAGTTTCTTTTTCTCCCCTGTCTCCGGTCATTTCTCTAGACCTCTGATTCTTGCCCCTTTCACTACCCTAACCAACTGCATTTTTATCCTGATATCAACACATTCCATTATTGGGTGTTTTTAGTGGACGCCACACGCCCATTTGTTTTTGGGCTATAATTTTGCCCGTGTGTATTTTTTTGTTCATCCTTTTATCTGATGTAGATTAAAAGTTCCGTCTTAAGGGTCTTTAATTGTCCTCGAGTTGTGTTTATACTTTCTTTTTAAGGCTACCAGAACTATATTTTTCTTTATCTGTACCCAGTGATTTGTTTTGATCCCTAATATGTCTGTTTTTTATTTATTTATACACAATTTTAGTTTTACTTAAAACTTAAATTTTTTTTATATTAAAAAACACTTTTTTTCACTATTTACATTGTCCCCCTGTGGGACGTCACCTTTTCAGGGTTTCATCCCTATTTCAGTACAGTACAATACATTCTGTATTGTAATGCATTGAACTGTCAGCATCTTAGGCCTCTTCCACACGGGCGTCACGGATTTTGTCCGGATGTGTTGTGGGAAACCCGCGCGAGTGCGCACGCAATTTGACATTTTACATGCAGGACCTGCAAAAGGACCACATGGTGAGTGCGATGACGTCATCGAAAGTCCTTTTGCAGGCCCTGCATAAAGAAGAAGAAAGAAGACGATAGCGGCTGCGTAATCAAGTGGATGAGGTCAGTTATTTTTTTTTTAACCCCTCAATGGACATTTTAGTTTGCATTCTATGTTAAGAATGCTATTATTTTCCCTTATAACCATATTATAACAGAAAATAATAAAGTTCAGGTCCCCATTCACCTTAATGGGGTCCTGGGTCAAGGTTGGGTTCGCTCATCCCTATCTCTTAGCAACTATTTGTGAAAATCGCATTGCATACGCACTTGCTTGCGGATACAATGCAATTTTTATGCAGTGGGGCTGCGTTGCGTAAAAAAAC
Organism: Bufo gargarizans; assembly: GCF_014858855.1. NCBI lineage: Eukaryota > Metazoa > Chordata > Amphibia > Anura > Bufonidae > Bufo > Bufo gargarizans. The sequence continues at coordinate 543,582,753 of NC_058082.1, read as the reverse complement.
GCAGAATATAGAACATGCTACGATTTTTCACGCAACGCACAAGTGATGTGTGAAAAAAAATCACTCATGTACACAGCCCCATTGAAATGAATGAATCAGGATTCAGTGCGGGTGCAACGCGATCACCTCACGCGTTGCATCCGTGCGGAAAACTCGCCCGTGTGAAAGGGGCCTTAGAAAGTAAGACTCTGACAGTTGCATGGGGGCTGGATCTCCTGGGCTTCCGTAGCTGGCAGGCACCAATGCCTGTGTAAGTAATCTGGGCTGCCATGGCAACCATAGGCCCCCTGTCACCGCAGCACGGGGGAGGGGGTGATGGTGTCAGAGGGAAACCCCTCCCTCTGTAAAGCCCGAACATGACGAGGTCAGTGCTGACAGCAGCATGTTAAAGGGTTAATCCGCCGGCATCGCTGTCAGTAACAGCCGGGCCCGTGCTGCTGATCGGGCAGGCACAGCTCCTGCACCCGCCCAATCACATCACGTACATGCAGATGCGGCAAAAGTATAGTCTGTAATTGGATTGAAAACTGGCGGAAGGACTGTGTGCAGAGAGTTGTGGTCAATGATTCCTATTCAGAATGGTCCCGGGTTATAAGTGGTGACCCCAAGGTCAGTGCTGGGTCCTCTATTATTTAATTTATTTATTAATGATTTCGCGGACTGGATTAATGGCACCATTTCTATTTTTGCAGATGACACTAAGCTATGTAGTACCGTGCAGTCTATGGAAGATGTCCATAAACTGCAAGCTGACTTGAACACTCTGAGTGATTGGGCATCAACTTGGCAAATGGGGTTCAATGTGGATAAATGCAAAGTTCTGCATCTTGGTAATAATCTCTGTGCTACATATGTCCTAGGGGATGTAGCACTGGGAGAGTCACTTATAGAGAAGGATTTGGGAGTCCTTGTAGATGGTAGAGTAAATAACAGCATTTAAGTCAATCAGCTACTTCAAGGCTAGCAGGATATTGTCATGCATTAAACGAGGCATGGACTCGCGGGGAAGGGATGTAATACTACCACTTTACAAAGCGTTGGTGCGGCCTCATCTGGAATATGTAGTTCAGTTCTGGGCAACAGTCCTTAGAAAGGAAGCCCTGGAGCTGTAGAGAGTACAGAGGAGAGCGACTAAACTGAAAAGGGGCATGGAGGGTCTTAGTTATGAAGAAAGATTAAAAGAATTGAATTTATTTAGTCTTGAGAAGAGACGTCTAAGGGGGGACATGATTAACCTGTACAAACATATAAATGGGCCATATAACGAATACAGTAAAAATCTGTTCCATGTAAAATGCCCTCAAAAGATAAGGGGGCACTGCCTCCGACTGGAGAAGAAAAAGTTCAGTCTCCAGAAGCGTCAAAGCTTCTTTACTGTAAGAACTGTGAATCTGTGGCATAGACTTCCTCAGGACGTGGTCACAGCAGACGGTGTTAAAAAGGGTTTAGTTGAATTCCTGAATGTAAATGACATTAACCACTTCAGCCCCCCTAGCTTAAACACCCTTAATGACCAGACCACTTTTTACACTTCTGCACTACACTACTTTCACCGTTTATTGCTCGGTCATGCAAATCACCACCCAAATGAAATTTACCTCCTTTTCTTCTCACTAATAGAGATTTCATTTGGTGGTATTTCATTGCTGCTGACATTTTAACTTTTTATGTTATTAATCGAAATTTACCGAAATTTTTGCAAAAAAAATGACATTTTTCACTTTCAGTTGTAATTTTTTTAAAAGAAAACAACATCTATATATTTATTTTTCTCTAAATTTATTGTTCTACATGTCTTTGATAAAAAAATAATGTTTGGGTAAAAAAAAAAAATGATTTGGGGAAAAGTTATAGCGTTTACAAACTATGGTACAAAAATGTGAATTTCCGCTTTTTGAAGCAGCTCTGACTTTCTAGGCACCTGTCATGTTTCCTGAGGTTCTACAATGCCCAGACAGTAGAAAAACCACACAAATGACCCCATTTCAGAAAGTAGACACCCTAAGATATTCGCTGATGGGCATAGTGAGTTCATAGAACTTTTTATTTTTTGTCACAAGTTAGCGGAAAATGATGATTTTTTTTTCCCTTACAAAGTCTCATATTCCACTAACTTGTGACAAAAAATAAAAACTTCCATGAACTCACTATGCCCATCACGAAATACCTTGGGGTGTCTTCTTTCCAAAATGGGGTCACTTGTGGGGTAGTTATACTGCCCTGGCTTTTTAGGGGCCCTAATGCGTGCAAAGTAGTTTGAAATCAAAATGTGTACAAAATGGCCTGTGGTTTCTCCGTACGCAGGAGAAGTTGGGGAATGTGTTTTGGGGTGTCTTTTTACATATACCCATGCTGGGTGAGAGAAATATCTTGTCAAAAGACAGATGACAAAGATATTTATCTCACCCAGCATGGGTATATGTAAAATTACACCCCAAAACACATTGCCCTACTTCTCCTGAGTACGGCGATACCACATGTGTGACACTTTTTTGCAGCCTAGATGCGCAAAGGGGCCCAAATTCCTTTTAGGAGGGCATTTTTAGACATTTGTATCCCAGACTTCTTCTCACGCTTTAGGGCCCCTAAAATGCCAGGGCAGTATAAATACCCCACATGTGACCCCATTTTGGAAAGAAGACACCCCAAGGTATTCAATGAGGGGCATGGCGAGTTCATAGAAGATTTTTTTTTGGCCACAAGTTGGCGGAAATTATTATTATTTTTTTTTTCCTCACAAAGTCTCCCTTTCCTCTAACTCAATCTTTCATGGACTCAATATGCCCCTCAGCGAATACCTTGGGGTGTCTACTTTATAAAATGGGGTCACATGTGGGGTAGTTATACTGCCCTGGCATTTTAGGGGCCCTAAAGTGTGAGAAGAAGCCTGGAATATAAATGTCTAAAAAAAATTACACATTTGGATTCCGTGAGGGGTATGGCGAGTTCATGTGAGATTTTATTTTTTGACACAAGTTAGTGGAATATGAGACTTTGTAAGTAAAAACAAAACCCCCCCCCCAAAAAAATCCATTTCCGCTAACTTGTCCGCAAAACACATACAGACGTCTAAATGGAGCCTTACAGGGGGTGACAGGGTGTGATCAGGGAGTCTATATGGGGTGATCACCACCCTGTCATTGATCACCCCCCTGTAAGGCTCCATTCAGACGTCTGTATGTGTTTTGCGGATCTGCAGTGTCCGTGTTTTGCGGATCCACAAAACACATACGGACGTCTGAATGGAGCCTTACAGGGGGGTGATAAATGACAGGGGGGTGATCAGGGAGTCTATATGGGGTGATCACCCCCCTGTTATTGATCACCCCCCTGTAAGGCTCCATTCAGATGTCCGTATGTGTTTTGCGTATCCGATCCATGGATCCGTAAAACACATACGGACGTCTGAATGGAGCCTTACAGGGGGGTGATCAATGACAGGGGGGTGATCAGGGAGTCTATATGGGGTGATCAGGGGTTAATAAGTGACAGGGGGGTGTAGTGTAGTGGTGTTTGGTGCTACTTACAGAGCTACCTGTGTCCTCTGGTGGTCGACCCAAACAAAAGGGACCACCAGAGGACCAAAACAGCGTCTAATATACCTGTTAGGGGTTAAAAAAAAAAATCGCTCACATTCCGATCCTGTGAACGTGCGCGCCTGTGTGCGCGCGTTCACAGGAAGTCTAGCGTCTCGCGAGATGACGCATAGATGCGTCAATCTGCCTGAGACAGCCGCCTCCGGACCGCAATCCTGCGTTAGGTGGTTAATGCTCATGAAAATGGGTAGAAATCTGAGTCTTACTTCCTTCTGGGATTCGCGTCAGAACTGGGCATATTACTGGGGGCACAGAACTGGGCATATTACTGGGGGCACAGAACTGGGCATATTACTGGGGGCACAGAACTAGGCATATTACTGGGGGCACATAACTGGGCATATTACTGGGGGCACATAACTGGGCATATTACTGGGGGCACATAACTGGGCATATTACTGGGGGCACATAACTGGACATATTACTGGGGGCACATAACTGGACATATTACTGGGGGCACACCTGTAGTGCTCCAGAACTAAAAACAAATTACCTAGGAGCCATTGGCTCCTAAATTGAAAAATTTAGGAGCCAAATAAAATTTTTAGTCGCCAAATTTAAATACATAAATAATTATGATATAAAAATTGCCTCAGTTACACGTAAGTGTTTTGGTCAGTGATTGTGAGCCAAAACCAGGAGTCTAGGCTGCACTGACATAAGTTATAAGGGAGAGATCTGCACCTGTTCTGTGTTTTGAGCGCACCGGGTTTTGGCTAACAATCACCGATGGAAATGACTGACCAAACACGGACGAGGCCTTACTGTGTGCAGTGTCCCGCATCTCTCTCCTCCTCATTCCATTTGGTCCTATCACAGCTGAACTTAAAAACCTGAACTTTCATCACTGATGAAAACTATTTACAGAGTTCAGAATTTAGGGTTTATTGGTCCCAATATGTTGGCGTCACTTGGCCGCCCTGCGTAATGCGGCTCCTCTTTCTTTTAGATCCAAACCAGCAGGGAACTCAGGGCTCAGGATTAGATGGCTCCAGTGAAGACCTTCTGAGCTCAAATGGATCAGATCCTCCAGGCTAGAAAAATGAATTGAAAAACCTATATGTAGCCCTAACAAAATTAAGGGCTCACCCCTAATGAGAATATATATGACCGATTGAAGGAGTGAGATAAGTATAGTACAATTAATTCAAATAATACTACAATGGTCCAAAAATCACATAATTTATTTGAAAATCACAAAAAAGACACATGATCAGCACTGGTCACAAATAGAACAATAGACACAGGTTACAATACACATTAAAAACCAAGGGGACCGATGGTGAGCTGTCGATATATATATCTGGATATAAAGTGCAAGTGCATAAATATAACCAATTGTTCGTCAATTGGAGGACATATAATATCCACAAACTATGGCTAATAAGTACCGCAATAATATCCACATGCATATATATCAAAAATTTGCCACAAAGTTGGTGTGAGATATACACCACATTTGTCAAAATAGCGGCAATAAAGAAAATTGGGGTTAAATTCAGCACATGATAGAGAAAATACTGACCAATTGATATGAATATATCGTATAGCAACACCACCGGTCCACTCCCCAACGCACGTTTCGCGTACAGCTTTTTCAAGGGGTACTAGTTGGCAGAAGGAAAGGCTATCCTAAATAGGTCAGGTGGATGCATTTCATTGGTTCTTGGACCTGTATTTAATTATGTTCCCCAGGCTCACCTGAGTATTATCGCATGGCGGTCGTTGGCAGCGCCCGGCCCCCCACAAACAGGCCACCACACATCCGGCGACGCCGCGCCAGTCCGGAGGAAAGCAGTCACGCATTTCCTGCGCGACACACGTCACTCCGGAGCGACCGGCGGCACACGAGCCCAGCGCATGCGCAGATTGCCGGACACGCCACAGCCGCCATGTCGAATAAGGGCACATGGATGGATCATAACAATATGTATAAAAAAGTAAACTCAAATTACATGGAGTGGTGATATTTTACACATATGAACATCATACATAGATCTTACAATGCAACCCACAGTTTTTATTATAAAGGCATATATATATTCTAATAGCCTAAGTCAAATGTTCGTCAGTCATCAGAAGAGAATGCGCATATATATAAATACATGAAACCTCTCCTCATTTATATAAAGTTGACTCTAATGTATATACATATATGTATATGTTCATAAAGTGCAGGAACCTGAAGTGCAATTGCACTATACAGATGCCATGCACTTCACAGGAGTAGTAGTTATGCACATCGAATTGCACAGCAATTCCATGTGACATGCTACAATTGTGACGCATGCGCAGGAGAGAGCATAGGACAAGCCTATTCCAATATAAGTGCTGTGAAGAAAAAATTATTAGAAAATTAAGTAGCTGAAACTAAACCCAAATTGCCATAATACATGATTTGGCAATGTGCACAATACCATAAACGTGAACCCAAATAATTATTACTCAACCTAGTTGGGGGACCTCTAATTACATACTGAGAGAACATTCAACATTGCTATTACTATCATCCTCTTATCCTCCTGTCATACACAATTTGTTATGGCAGGAATTAGCAATCTAAAGCCTCCTGTCTCCCAGTCCCCTTAATGCAAATTATAGTGCTGAAAAAGAAATAATTAATTTGACGAAAGAAGTGAATAGATAACAATATAGATTGCATTGATTCATATATAAGTGTCAAGATCCCTCAAAAAAAGAGAGAATGTATCAACCACGGCACCGTGAAATTTTCGCGTTCTCCCCTGCACAAGCGCCAATCCCCTCCAATCCAATATCACTAATGCTCGCACTATCCACATCCAAAGTCACACATAGACCCATCACACGGCCCCTCTTCATACCTCAAGCCTCTAAGTACATCAATCAGCCCCCCATCCTATCCACCGCCTAGTCATGAACACCTTTCAATCACCGCCATACACATAAACATAAAGAAACCTGGACAGAGCACAGAGCACAGAGATCCAAGGAAGAAGCATTCACAAGAATGATGCAAAAGGCACCTTATCATTCAACCCATATGGCACTTGAGTTTGAAGTTTGATTATCCATTTACTTTCCACTTGTTCAAGTCGTCTAAAGAGGTCACCTCCTCGAGAGCCCAAATTCACCTTATCAATGCCACGAACCCTCAGGTCCTGCCATCGATTATTATGTTTCAACCGGAAATGTCGCGCGACTGGTTTAAGCTTCAATATTCGTTCCCTATCATCAGCTCCCACTTTCGACGCCATCCGTATATCACTCTGATGTTCCTGAACGCGTATACGCAATTCTCGTGTCGTCATGCCAATGTAGATTAATCCACATGGGCATGTTGCGTAGTAAATAACGCCACAGGTACTACAGTTGATAAAATGCACAATCTTTAAAACATTTTTACCAGACGAGTCGTTGAAGGAAACGCTTTTTACCATGGCTTTACAAAAACTACAATGTCCGCACGGTGTCGAGCCCCACTTTGGTCCCCTAGACTGAAACAGGAATTCCTGATTACTCGGTGGAACATAGTGGCTGGATACCAAAATATCACTAAGATTCCTGCTGCGTTTGAGACATTTGTTAAAATGGTGGTGAAGGATTTGTTCTCCCTTCCCACGAAGCGTCCATATGATAATTTAAACCATTCTCAGAGAATGGCGTTAAAACAACTAAAAACAATGAAAATGGTGGTATTCAATCCGGCTGACAAGGGTGGAAACGTGGTAGTCTGGCCTATTGAGATGTATGAGGCGGAGGCTCATCGCCAACTACGTGACACTGCTTGTTACCGGAGACTGACATCCAACCCTACCAGTGGTTATCAGATGCAGATACAGGCCATTCTATTGGCAACGGTGGAGTCATCGACTATCAATAGGACGGTATACAATGGCTTGGTGGTGAAATATCCAATAACCCCCACACTGTACCTACTACCGAAGGTCCATAAATCTTCAACTAGGCCTCCGGGTAGACCGATAGTATCGGGGTGTGGGGGGGTTATGCGAACCCATCTGTCGCTTCTTGGATTTCTACCTCAAGCCATGTGTCCAGTGTCTGCCGTCCTATGTGCGTGACTCCACCGATGTGCTAAAACGACTGGAAAATGTCCATATGGAGGATGACATGTATCTTGTGACATGCGATGTAGAATCGCTTTATACCTGTATCCAGCACGAACTTGGTTTGAGGGCCTCCAGTTTCTTCTTGCGGACAAGGAATTTGTCGCCAGAATTGGTGGAGTTCATATTAATTTTGTTGGATTTTGTACTCACACATAATCACTTCCTCTTTAAGGACCGATACTATCTCCAATTGCGAGGTGTGGCGATGGGGGCGACTTGTGCGCCCTCATACGCCAACCTGTTTTTGGGTCTTTGGGAACGTGAATATGTACAACAAGTCATGGATGGTGCAAATGGACAGGTTATATCCTGGATCCGCTTTATAGACGACATTTTGTTTGTTTGGCAGGGATCCAGGACAGCACTTGATTTATTTTTGGTACAACTAAACGCGAATGATTGGAATATCAGACTGACCCAGACCATCTCTCAATGTCAAATGACCTTTTTGGATATTAATATCAAGACGGCTACGGATGGCACTCTATCGACGGCAATTCACCGCAAGGATGCTGCTGTAAATGCCCTGTTGCATGAATCGTCCTTTCATCCACAACATCAAAAACGGTCCATACCGATCGGCCAGTTTTTAAGAGCTAAAAGACTATGCACTACAACAGAGGACTTTGAAAAAGAATCGATCCAGCTTCGACAACGCTTTGGACAAAGAGGATATCATCCTGTGGTCATTGAACGGGGGTATCAGCAAGCTGTCAACACACCCCGACAAACCCTCCTTACAACAAAGCCTAAAAAAGTCCTGAATACGGTGGTGGATGAAGTTCGACCAGTCTGTATGATTACTGATTACAGCCCACAATGAAATAATATCAGAAAAACGTTTGTAAAATACTGGCCTGTCTTGCAGACTGATCACGTTTTAAACTCGGTTCTCACCTCGGCCCCCACTCTGGTCTCCAGACGCAGCAGGAATCTTAGTGATATTTTGGTATCCAGCCACTATGTTCCACCGAGTAATTCCTGTTTCAGTCCAGGGGACTAAAGTGGGGCTCGACACCGTGCGGACATTGTAGTGTTTGTAAAGCCATGGTAAAAAGCGTTTCCTTCAACGACTCGTCTGGTAAAAATGTTTAAAAGATTGTGCATTTTATCAACTGTAGTACCTGTGGCGTTATTTACTACGCAACATGCCCATGTGGATTAATCTACATTGGCATGACGACACGAGAATTGCGTATACGCGTTCAGGAACATCAGAGTGATATACGGATGGCGTTGAAAGTGGGAGCTGATGATAGGGAACGAATATTGAAGCTTAAACCAGTCGCGCGACATTTCCGGTTGAAACATAATAATCGATGGCAGGACCTGAGAGTTCGTGGCATTGATAAGGTGAATTTGGGCTCTCGAGGAGGTGACCTCTTTAGACGACTTGAACAAGTGGAAAGTAAATGGATAATCAAACTTCAAACTCAAGTGCCATATGGGTTGAATGATAAGGTGCCTTTTGCATCATTCTTGTGAATGCTTCTTCCTTGGATCTCTGTGCTCTGTGCTCTGTCCAGGTTTCTTTATGTTTATGTGTATGGCGGTGATTGAAAGGTGTTCATGACTAGGCGGTGGATAGGATGGGGGGCTGATTGATGTACTTAGAGGCTTGAGGTATGAAGAGGGGCCATGTGATGGGTCTATGTGTGACTTTGGATGTGGATAGTGCGAGCATTAGTGATATTGGATTGGAGGGGATTGGCGCTTGTGCAGGGGAGAACGCGAAAATTTCACGGTGCCGTGGTTGATACATTCTCTCTTTTTTTGAGGGATCTTGACACTTATATATGAATCAATGCAATCTATATTGTTATCTATTCACTTCTTTCGTCAAATTAATTATTTCTTTTTCAGCACTATAATTTGCATTAAGGGGACTGGGAGACAGGAGGCTTTAGATTGCTAATTCCTGCCATAACAAATTGTGTATGACAGGAGGATAAGAGGATGATAGTAATAGCAATGTTGAATGTTCTCTCAGTATGTAATTAGAGGTCCCCCAACTAGGTTGAGTAATAATTATTTGGGGTCACGTTTATGGTATTGTGCACATTGCCAAATCCTGTATTATGGCAATTTGGGTTTAGTTTCAGCTACTTAATTTTCTAATAATTTTTTCTTCACAGCACTTATATTGGAATAGGCTTGTCCTATGCTCTCTCCTGCGCATGCGTCACAATTGTAGCATGTCACATGGAATTGCTGTGCAATTCGATGTGCATAACTACTACTCCTGTGAAGTGCATGGCATCTGTATAGTGCAATTGCACTTCAGGTTCCTGCACTTTATGAACATATACATATATGTATATACATTAGAGTCAACTTTATATAAATGAGGAGAGGTTTCATGTATTTATATATATGCATTCTCTTCTGATGACTGACGAACATCTGACTTAGGCTATTAGAATATATATATGCCTTTATAATAAAAACTGTGGGTTGCATTGTAAGATCTATGTATGATGTTCATATGTGTAAAATATCACCACTCCATGTAATTTGAGTTGACTTTTTTATACATATTGTTATGATCCATCCATGTGCCCTTATTCGACATGGCGGCTGTGGCGTGTCCGGCAATCTGCGCATGCGCCGCGCTCGTGTGCCGCCGGTCGCTCCGGAGTGACGTGTGTCGCGCAGGAAATGCGTGACTGCCTTCCTCCGGACTGGCGCGGCGTCGCCGGATGTGTGGTGGCCTGTTTGTGGGGGGCCGGGCGCTGCCAACGACCGCCATGCGATAATACTCAGGTGAGCCTGGGGAACATAATTAACCTCCTCACGACCGCCGTACGCAGGATTGCGTCTTCGCGGCGGTCGTGCTGTTCTGGGTGGACGCGCCGGTGCGTCCTCTCGCGAGACGCGAGATTTCCGGGTATGCCGGCCCGCGCATGCGCATCGCGGGCCGGCAAAATTCAAAGAAGAAGTTCGTCATCAACCTGCCGGCCACGATCATTGGCTGACAGGTTGCTGATTTTCAAAAAAACCAATCAGAAGCCACATAACCCATCATATTAGTAAATATGATGGGGTTATATGGCTGCTGTGCTCCTCTGCTCCTTCTTTTGGTCGGTTGGTTCCAGGAGAGGAGCAGAGGAGCACATCATTACTGTGAGTACCCACTACAGTACACTTAGCCCCCAGATCACCTCCCAGCACCCAATTAACCCTTTGATCACCCCTTCTTGCCCCTGTCAATCACTAGTGAAAAGGAAAAAAAGTGATCAGTGCAAACTGTCACTTTTTTTTTTTTCACTGGTATTGACCGTTAGGTTTTAGGTATAGTTTAGGTCCCTTGGTTAGGTAGTTAGCGATCAGTTAGCGCCCAGCCCACCGCACCGCAGTCCGTTATTCGCTGATTAGCGTATCGCTAATCAGCATTTGTACATTTATAGTATCTGAAAGTGATCAAAACTGATCACGGTCAGATCTATAATAGTACTAGTGTCACTTTAGTTCGCCCTCCACCCAAAACGCAGTGTTTGCCCGATCAGGCCTGATCGGTCGCCCACACGTGCGTTCGCCCACGCCCGCCCCACCGCAGTGACAAAAAATTATTATTTTTTTGATCACTGCACATTCACTTTACACGCACTGCGGCGATAAAAAAATCAGTTTTGATATTTTTTATCAACCGCAGCGGCCTCCGGTACTTCGCTAGGCTCCCCTTTGTAAGACAGGCTTGCTTTTTTTTTCTTGGGTAGTCTCAGGGAATACCCCGAAATTTAGTTGCCCACATGTCTAACAGGGGGTATTCTTCTGAAGAGGCCTACAGGCTTCTGACCCAGTCGGATGAGGAGTGGGAACCCTCATCTGATGAATCCAGCGGGTCAGAATACGAACCTGTAGAAAGCAGTGGCTCTCTGACCCAAAGTTCGGACGAGGAGGCTGAGGTCCCTGATACCACCAGGCGTACCCGGCCCCGTGTCACTAGACCGCAGGTTGCGCAGGATCCGCTTCAAGGGCAGCAGAGTGGGGCTGGTGCTGTCGGATTACGTGGTGAGGCATACACCAGCAGCGCAGCCCTTCCTGGACCTAGTACCAGCACTGCCGTACAACCTGGTGAAGTAGCGAGCACCAGAAGGGCAGTTGAAGCTGGTACGGTGGCACGTGCAGTAGTGACCCCGTCGCAGCCACCGCAAAGACGTGCCCGTAGAGCCCCTAGAATCCCAGAGGTGCTGGCAAACCCTGATTGGCAGTCCCCAACTTCCGCCGCACCCGTAGTTTTCCCTTTCACTGCCCAGTCTGGAGTTCGGGTTGAGACGGCTCAGATCGGTTCGGCCCTGGGATTTTTTGAGCTGTTCTTGACTGCGGAGCTTTTAGACTTAGTTGTGGCCGAAACAAACAGATATGCCACACAATTTATAACCGCTAACCCGGGAAGCTCTTATGCCCAGTCTTTCCGGTGGAAACCAGTCCAAGTTTCCAAAATTAAAAATTTTCTGGGCCTCCTCCTCAACATGGGCCTGACAAAAAAGCATGAATTGCGGTCATATTGGTCCACGAACCCAATTCATCACATGCCCATGTTCTCTGCTGCTATGTCCAGGACACGATTTGAGGCCATCCTGTGTTTCCTGCACTTTAGTGACAACACCGCCTCCCGTCCCAGGGGCCACCCTGCTTTTGACCGGCTCCACAAAATTCGGCCCCTCATAGACCATTTCAACCTGAAATTTGCAGATATTTATAGCCCAGAGCAAAACATCTGCATAGACGAGTCCCTAATACATTTTACCGGGCGCCTTGGCTTCAAACAATACATCCCAAGCAAGCGAGCCCGGTATGGGGTCAAATAGTATAAGCTCTGTGAAAGGGCCACAGGCTATACCCACAAATTTCGGGTCTATGAGGGAAAAGATCAGACCCTGGAGCCGGTCGGTTGCCCTGACTACCTGGGGAGCAGTGGGAAGACAGTTTGGGACTTGGTGTCACCCTTATTCGGCAAGGGGTACCATCTTTATGTGGACAATTTTTACACAAGTGTGGCCCTCTTTAGGCATTTGTTTCTAGAACGGATTGGCGCCTGTGGTACCGCGCGAACTAGTCGCGCGGGCTTCCCCCAACGGCTCGTTACCACCCGTCTTGCAAGGGGGCAGAGGGCCGCACTGTGTAACGAAGAACTGCTCGCGGTGAAATGGAGAGACAAGCGTGACGTTTACATGCTCTCCTCCATTCACGCAGACACGACAATCCAAATTGAGCGAGCAACCCGTGTCATTGAAAAGCCCCTCTCAGTCCACGACTATAACCTCCACATGGGAGGGGTGGACTTCAATGACCAGATGTTGGCTCCGTATTTAGTTTCCCGACGCACCAGACGCTGGTATAAGAAGGTGTCTGTATATTTAATTCAATTGGCTCTGTACAATAGTTTTGTTCTCTACAGTAAGGCTGGGAGAACTGGATCCTTCCTCAAATTTCAGGAAGAGATCATCGCGAACCTCCTGTATCCAGGAGGTTCCGTGGCCCCATCCACCAGTGTAGTTAGCCGTCTACACGAGCGACACTTCCCCAGTGTCGTTGCTGGTACCTCAAACCGACCGCCACCCCGAAAAAAATGTTGTGTCTGTAGCAGGAGTGGAATAAGGCGTGACACCCGCTATTTCTGTCCTGACTGTCCGGCCACCCTGCCCTATGCTTTGGAGAGTGTTTCCGGAAGTACCACTCACAGGTACACTATTAGCATAGGGATCATCTCACCAGGATAGGCTTTGCACATTGACCCATGGGGAAGGAGAGGTTTGTTCTATAAAGGTAAAAAAAAAAAAAAAAAAAAAAACACCAGTAAGCAAACAGGTTAATGTTTAGTTCAAAAAGTTAAAGTTACATGTTCTGTTCCAAAGTTAATAAAATTATTGCGTTGTTGCCCTGGTTTTTTCTTTTTTTTTTTTTTTTGTCTTTTTACCTTCCAGGTGGACCAACCGATCGACTAGCTGCAGCACCGATGTGCATTCTGACAGAAGCATTGCGCTGCTGTCAGATTACACGCAAGTCGGTGTATGCGGCGCTGCAAGACGGGATTTTCTCCTCTGCAGTGACAGATACGTTTGCCGAGGCATACGAGCTGAGGAGGAGGCGGCGTTCCTATGCTTTGGCAAACACTTTGTATATATATAAAAAAAAAATAATAATCCCGGCAATGATTTATTCATCCACATCGATTGATGTGAATGGAGAAATCTGGTTTGCCAGGGCATACGAGCTAAGTGGGTATGGATGTTGGGCGGAGCTCCTATGTCCTGGCAGACGCCTTTCCCCTCCATTTTTTTTTTTTGGCAGAGATTTTTTCATCCACATTGATCAATGCGAATGAAGAAATCTGTGCCGTTCATTTTTTTCTTTCAGCCCAGAGGCTGAACGGAAAAAAAAATCTCATTACCTGTATGCTCAATATAAGGAGAATAGCAGAAACTCCTAATGCTGGCCACACATGTAATGATTGCGGAGACCCTCAAATGCCAGGGCAGTACAAACACCCCACAAATGACCCCATTTTGGAAAGAAGATATCACAAGGTATTCGCTGAGGGGCATACTGAGTCCATGAAAGATTTAAATTTTTGTCCTAAGTTAGCGGAAAGTGAGACTTTGTGAGAAAAAACAAAAAAAAATCAATTTCCGCTAACTTATGCGAAAAAATAAAAATTTCTATGAACTTGCCAGCCCCCTCATTGGATACCTTGGGGTGTCTTCTTTCCAAAGTGGGGTCACATGTGGGGTATTTATACTGCCCTGGCTTTTTAGGGGCCCTAAAGCGTGAGAAGAAGTCTGGGATCCAAATGTCTAAAAATGCCCTCCTAAAAGGAATGTGGGCACCTTTGCGCATCTAGGCTGCAAAAAAGTGTGCCACATCTGGTATCGCCGTACTCAGGAGAAGTTGGGGAATGTGTTTTGGGGTGTCATTTTACATATACCCATGCTGGGTGAGATAAACATCTTGGTCAAATGCCAACTTTGTGTAAAAAAATGGGAAAAGTTGTCTTTTGCCAAGATATTTCTCTCACCCAGCATGGGTATATGTAAAATTACACCCCAAAACACATTCCCCAACTTCTCCTGAGTACGGCGATACCAGATGTGTGACACTTTTTTGATGCCAAGGTGGGCAAAGGGGCACATATTCCAAAGTGCACCTTTCGGATTTCACCGGTTATTTTTTCCAGATTTTGATTGCAAAGTACTTCTCACACATATGGGCCCCTAAATTGGCAGGGCAGTATAACTACGCCACAAGTGACCCCATTTTGGAAAGAAGACACCCCAAGGTATTCCGTGAGGGGCATGGCGAGTTCCTAGAATTTTTTATTTTTTGTCGCAAGTTAGTGGAATATGAGACTTTGTAAGGAAAAAAGAGAAGAAAAAAAAAATCATCATTTTCCGCTAACTTGTGACAAAAAAAAAAAATTCTAGGAACTCGCCATGCCCCTCACGGAATACCTTGGGGTGTCTACTTTCCAAAATGGGGTCACTTGTGGCGTAGTTATACTGCCCTGGCAATTTAGGGGCCCAAATGTGTGAGAAGAACCTTGCAATCAAAATGTGTAAAAAATGGCCTGCGAAACCCGAAAGGTGCACTTTGGAATATGTGCCCCTTTGCCCACCTTGGCAGCAAAAATGTGTGCCACATCTGGTATCGCCGTACTCAGGAGAAGTTGGGGAATGTGTTTTGGGGTGTCATTTTACATATACCCATGCTGGGTGAGAGAAATATCTTGGTCAAATGCCAACTTTGTATAAAAAAATGGGAAAAGTTGTCTTTTGCCAAGATATTTCTCTCACCCAGCATGGGTATATGTAAAATGACACCCCAAAACACATTCCCCAACTTCTCCTGAGTACGGCGATACCAGATGTGTCACACTTTTTTGCTGCCAAGGTGGGCAAAGGGGCACATATTCCAAAGTGCACCTTTTGGATTTCACCGGTCATTTTTTACACATTTTGATTGCAAAGTTCTTCTCACACATTTGGGCCCCTAAATTGCCAGGGCAGTATAACTACGCCACAAGTGACCCCATTTTGGAAAGAAGACACCCCAAGGTATTCTGTGAGGGGCATGGTGAGTTCCTAGAATTTTTTATTTTTTGTCACAAGTTAGCGGAATATGAGACTTTGTAAGAAAAAAAAAATAAAAAATCATCATCATTTTCCGCTAACTTGTGACAAAAAATAAAAAGTTCTATGAACTCACTATGCCCATCAGCGAATACCTTAGGGTGTCTACTTTCCGAAATGGGGTCATTTGTGGGGGTTTTCTACTGTCTGGGCATTGTAGAACCTCAGGAATCATGACAGGTGCTCAGAAAATCAGAGCAGTTTCAAAAAGCGGAAATTCACATTTTTGTACCATAGTTTGTAAACGCTATAACTTTTACCCAAACCATTTATTTTTTTGCCCAAACATTTTTTTTTTTATCAAAAGACATGTAGAACAATAAATTTGGCGAAAAATTTATATATGGATGTCGTTTTTTTTGCAAAATTTTACAGCTGAAAGTGAAAAATGTCATTTTTTTGCAAAAAAATCGTTACATTTTGATTAATAACAAAAAAAGTAAAAATGTCAGCAGCAATGAAATACCACCAAATGAAAGCTCCATTAGTGAGAAGAAAAGGAGGTAAAATTCATTTGGGTGGTAAGTTGCATGACCGAGCGATAAACGGTGAAAGTAGTGTAGTGCCGAAGTGTAAAAAGTGCTCTGGTCATGAAGGGGGTTTCACCTAGCGGGGCTGAAGTGGTTAAATACAGGTCCAAGAACCAATGAAATGCATCCACCTGACCTATTTAGGATAGCCTTTCCTTCTGCCAACCAGTACCCCTTGAAAAAGCTGTACGCGAAACGTGCGTTGGGGAGTGGACCGGTGGTGTTGCTATACGATATATTCATATCAATTGGTCAGTATTTTCTCTATCATGTGCTGAATTTAACCCCAATTTTCTTTATTGCCGCTATTTTGACAAATGTGGTGTATATCTCACACCAACTTTGTGGCAAATTTTTGATATATATGCATGTGGATATTATTGCGGTACTTATTAGCCATAGTTTGTGGATATTATATGTCCTCCAATTGACGACCAATTGGTTATATTTATGCACTTGCACTTTATATCCAGATATATATATCGACAGCTCACCATCGGTCCCCTTGGTTTTTAATGTGTATTGTAACCTGTGTCTATTGTTCTATTTGTGACCAGTGCTGATCATGTGTCTTTTTTGTGATTTTCAAATAAATTATGTGATTTTTGGACCATTGTAGTATTATTTGAATTAATTGTACTATACTTATCTCACTCCTTCAATCGGTCATAGAAATATAAATTGATCACTTACTTTTGATTCTGTTTTGGGCAGATAAACCTCCGTTCACATAGGATTCTACTTTTCATTAGTACCCCCCGGGGTATATATCATTTATTGATCAGCTTTTATTAAAGCCCTTCTCTGGGCTTTACATATTGATGACCTATCATGGTCGCTGCTGCAATGTCTATGGTAAAGCATCAGCGCTCACGAAGAGATACGGGAGGTGGCACACCGCGCACGCCGTCTCCTCATTCAGGATAGGCCATCAATATTAGATGGCCGGGGTCTGGTCTAATACTGATGGCCTATCCTGAAGATAAGCCCAGAGAACCCCTTTAAGGGCTCATGCACACAAACCTATTTTCTTTCCGCTTCCGTTCCTGTTTTTTTGCGGACCGTATGTGGTACCATTCACTTCGATGGGGCTGTAGAAAATACGGAAGTTACTCCGTATGCATTCCGTTTCTCCGCATGGCCATTCCTCAAAAAAGTAGAGCATGTCCTATTATTGTCCGCCAATCACGGCCCGAGGCCCCATTCAAGTCAATGGGTCCGCAAAAAATACAGAACACATCCGTATTTTGTGGATCCATACTGTAGAAATGCTATGCCCAGCCCATATTGGTCACGTGTTTGGTGATTAACAGTTACTGTTTCTGATCTGAAAAAAAACGGATCAAATACGGAAACCATACGGATATGTTTTGTGCAATAACGGAATGGAAGGAAGAGGACTTAAATCAGAGAAAAAAAACTCTGATACAGAAAAACGGACCGCAAAACAACATCAGTCGTGTGCATGAGCCCTAACTCTTTCCTTGGGGAATAAAAACAAACTTTTCCACGCGTCCCATCACCTATCGGACCTCCCAGCGCTGCTTTATATTAATTTATGATGTTATGCAACCCTATGGCCCCTTTCTCACGAGCGTGACGGATTAGGTCCGGATGTGTTCAGTGAAACTCGCACCATTTTGCAAGTTCACTCAGTTTTGCGATTGCGTTCAGTTGTTCAGTTTTTTCCGCGCGGATGCAATGTGTTTTTCACGCAGCCCAGGCCCCATAGAAGTGAAAAATACAGAATATAGAAGATGCTGCGATTTTTCATGCAACGCAGAACCATTGAAATGAATGGGTCAGGATTCAGTGCGGGCGCTATGCGTTCACGTCACGCATTGCACCCACGCGGAAAACTGGCATAGGGCAGATGGCGCTGGGGTTGTGGAGGACATGGATGGCAACGGCATGGGGCTGATGGCGCTGGGGGAGATGGATGGCAGTGGCATGGGGCTGATGGCGCTGGGGGAGTGGGGGACATGGATGGCAGTGGCATGGGGCTGATGGCGCTGGGGGAGTGGGGGACATGGATGGCAACGGCATGGGGCTGATGGCGCTGGGGGAGTGGGGGACATGGATGGCAACGGCATGGGGCTGATGGCGCTGGGGGAGTGGGGGACATGGATGGCAACGGCATGGGGCTGATGGCGCTGGGGGAGTGGGGGACATGGATGGCAACGGCATGGGGCTGATGGCGCTGGGGGAGTGGGGGACATGGATGGCAACGGCATGGGGCTGATGGCGCTGGGGGAGTGGGGGACATGGATGGCAACGGCATGGGACTGATGGCGCTGGGGGAGTGGGGGACATGGATGGCAACGGCATGGGGCTGATGGTGCTGGGGGAGTGGGGGACATGGATGGCAGTGGCATGGGGCTGATGGCGCTGGGGGAGTGGGGGACATGGATGGCAATGACATGGGGCTGATGGCTCTGGGGGAGTGGGGGACATGGATGGCAATGACATGGGGCTGATGGTGCTGGGGGAGTGGGGGACATGGGGCAACTGGGGGAGTGGGGGACATGGATGGCAACGGCATGGGGCTGATGGCGCTGGGGGAGTGGGGGACATGGATGGCAACGGCATGGGGCTGATGGCGCTGGGGAGTGGGGGACATGGATGGCAGTGGCATGGGGCTGATGGCGCTGGGGGAGTGGGGGACATGGATGGCAACGGCATGGGACTGATGGCGCTGGGGGAGTGGGGGACATGGATGGCAACGGCATGGGGCTGATGGCGCTGGGGGAGTGGGGGACATGGATGGCAGTGGCATGGGGCTGATGGCGCTGGGGGACATGGATGGCAATGACATGGGGCTGATGGCGCTGGGGGACATGGATGGCAGTGGCATGGGGCTGATGGCGCTGGGGGACATGGATGGCAATGACATGGGGCTGATGGCACTGGGGGACATGGATGGCAATGACATGGGGCTGATGGCGCTGGGGGACATGGATGGCAGTGACATGGGGCTGATGGAGCTGGGGGACATGGATGGCAGTGGCATGGGGCTGATTGCGCTGTATTTGTATCTACATAAAAAAGAAAATAATCGCAATATATATCGTTACTGCACATCTTTCAAATTATATCGCAATATAGATTTTAGGCCGTATCGCTCAGTCCTACATATCATCATAAATCAATACAAAGCTATGCGACCCGGTCAGTGCCGGGAGGTCAGGACGGGTGTGCTCCCGTCAATGCTTGGACCTCGCTCGTGTGAAGGGACCTACAAGGGAATATATAATGAAGGGAGGTTAACCCATTGCTTACTGTTTCCCTCTGTCTGCGTATACAGCGCCTCCTTCCTCTCTTGTCCGTGGTTCAGCCTGTGTTCCCCGTGGTGTTTAGTGCTTCATGGTCCCTGTCTCCGGTCAGTCTGCACTGAAGGTAGAAGTCTTCAGGGCAGCGGAGTCTCCACAAGAAGGAAGGAAGTGTGCGGAGAAGGGAGGAAGCCGGGGGAGGGGGCAGCACAGGGGCCTCCTGTACCAGCTATGGAGCGCAGTCAGACTTCCCAGCTTACCATGTGGATGCCGAAGTGTTCAGGGAGGCAGAGTACTGTATTGTGTGCTCACAAGATGCCGTCCTCGCTGGATGTCAGGGGATCCGTGCCTAGCACAGTGCGTCCGCTGAAGGGATTCTGTCACCAGTTTTCTCCCTGTCAGCTAAACAAATGCTGATGTTCCGGGCCTCATCAGGATTCCTAATGTGGGCATCTAAATGTGATCCGTAGCCTTATTTTGCTAAAAAACTGGTTTTACTAACCTGTCACTCAAAGAAATAAGGTGCCCAAGGGGATGTCGAGGGATGCAAGGTGCCAGCCACACCCACCGCCGTTCGTGCCCAGCGCCGCCTTTCCAGACTTCTGCACCGCCTCCTAATCCTCTGTGCCGCCTCTCGCTCTCCCTCCCTCCTCCTCCTGCTGTAAGATCTCGCGTGTGCGCACAGGGCTCTGAGAATCTGGCGCCAGAGTGCAGGTCATACCTGGGTTGAGCGAAGTCCCGGCGCATGCGCACTTCGCTTTAAGAAGCCAAATCGAGAAGTCCGCACGGGCGCATCAGGCAGAGATCTTACAGCAGGAGGGGGGAGGGAGGGAGGGAGAGCGAGAAGCGGCACAGAGGATTAGGAGGCGGTGCAGAAGTCTGGAAAGGCGGCGCTGGGCACGAACGGCGGTGGGTGCGGCCGGCACCTTGCATCCCTCGACATCCCCTTGGGCACCTTATTTCTTTGAGTGACAGGTTAGTAAAACCAGTTTTTTTTTTTTTAGCAAAATAAGGCTCCGGATCACATTTAGAAGCCCACATTAGGAATCCTGATGAGGCCCTGAACATCAGCATATGTTTAGCTGACAGGGGTGAAACCTGGTGACAGAATCCCTCTAAAGCTGCAGCGCGGCGGTGGAACAAGTCACAAATGGCGAGACGTCTAAAAAGTCTTATCATCATTTGCAAAGTCCTAGTCCCCATCTGGACTGGACATATTACTGGGGGCACAGCTGGGAATATTACTGGGGGCACAGCTGGGCATATTACTGGGGGCACATAACTGGTCATATTACTGGGGGCACAGCTGGGCATATTACTGGGGGCACAGCTGGGCATATTACTGGGGGCACAGCTGGACATATTACTGGGGGCACAGCTGGACATATTACTGGGGGCACAGCTCGGCATATTACTGGGGGCATAGCTGGGCATATTACTGGGGGCACAGCTGGGCATATTACTGGGGGCACAGCTGGGTATTTTACTGGGGGCACAGCTGGGCATATTACTGGGGGCACAGCTGGGCATATTACTGGGGGCACAGCTGGGCATATTACTGGGGGCACAGCTGGGCATAATTCTGTGAGGGGGCACGTTGTGGGCATAAATACTGTTTGGTGGCATGAAAGGGGAATAATTACTATGTGGGGCCTTTAAAGGGGTATTCCGATCACAGACAATGGGGCCACAGTGGTGAATAGGAGCGCTCAGCGCACACTCAGCCCCTGCTTTTATTCATTTCTATGGAGGGCGGCTGCGCATGCACAGTGCACCCAACGTTCATTTCCACGCTGTGTTCTCAGAGGTGAGACCCACACCTGTCAGACGATGGGGGCATATCCTAGCGATATGCCCCACTGTCTGTGATGGGAATTGGGAACACCCCTTTAAGAGGGCTGGTTGGGATTGGGTGCATAGTGATGTTTTGGGCGGAGTTGGAGGCGTGGTCTAATGCGGAAAAAATTGCGGAAAAAATTGTTCCTCCTTGTTCATTTCCATAGTCGGGAGGCATGAAATGTACAGGAAACAACCGAATCCGACCGTCTGTCAGATGAGAGACACTTCTGTATCACCTCAGTACTTACAGGAAAGTCCTAACAGGAAGGAATCTGAGGGGGGATCGGGTCCCTGCGTCACCTGGTGGTATCTGCCGGACAGCGCGGCCTGCTGTACTACTGCGCATGTCCTGAGGTCACACTGACCACTAACAGAATGTATGGGCTAACGGGAGGTGGGTTACTAGAATGTATGGGCTAACGGGAGGTGAGTTACTAGAATGTATGGGCAAACGGGAGATGGTTTACTAGAATGTATGGGCTAACGGGAGGAGGTTTACTAGAATGTATGGGCTAACGGGAGGAGGTTTACTAGAATGTATGGGCTAACGGGAGGTGGGTTACTAGAATGTATGGGCTAACGGGAGGTGGGTTACTAGAATGTATGGGCTAACGGGAGGTGAGTTACTAGAATGTATGGGCAAACGGGAGATGGTTTACTAGAATGTATGGGCTAACGGGAGGAGGTTTACTAGAATGTATGGGCTAACGGGAGGAGGTTTACTAGAATGTATGGGCTAACGGGAGGTGGCTTACTAGAATGTATGGGCTAACGGGAGGTGGCTTACTAGAATGTATGGGCTAACGGGAGGTGGCTTGCTAGAATGTATGTCCTGAAACTGTTGGGGCTGTGAAGGACTGTGCACTGAGATGTGGGGGGGCTGTGAAGGACTGTGCACTGAGATGTGGGGGGGCTGTGAGGGACTGTACACTGAGATGGGGGGGGGGGGCTGTGAGGGACTGTACACTGAGATGTGGGGGGGGGGCTGTGAAGGACTGTACACTGAGATGTGGGGGGGCTGTGAGGGACTGTACACTGAGATGTGGGGGGGCTGTGAGGGACTGTACACTGAGATATGGGGGGGCTGTGAAGGACTGTACACTGAGATGTGGGGGGAGGGGCTGTGAGGGACTGTGCACTGAGATCTGGGGGGGCTGTGAGGGACTGTACACTGAGATGTGGGGGGGCTGTGAAGGACTGTACACTGAGATGGGGGGGGCTGTGAGGGACTGTA
The DNA here is from genome assembly GCF_014858855.1 of Bufo gargarizans. NCBI lineage: Eukaryota > Metazoa > Chordata > Amphibia > Anura > Bufonidae > Bufo > Bufo gargarizans. The sequence goes on along the minus strand of NC_058082.1, from coordinate 543,560,047 downwards.
CACTGAGATGTGGGGGGCTGTGAAGGACTGTACACTGAGATATGGGGGGGCTGTGAGGGACTGTACACTGAGATGTGGGGGGGCTGTGAGGGACTGTACACTGAGATGTGGGGGGGGGGCTGTGAGGGACTGCACTGAGATCTGGGGGGGCTGTGAGGGACTGTACACTGAGATGTGGGGGGGCTGTGAAGGACTGTACACTGAGATGTGGGGGGGCTGTGAGGGACTGTACACTGAGATGTGGGGGGGCTGTGAGGGACTGTACACTGAGATTTGGGGGGGCTGTGAGGGACTGTGCACTGAGATGTGGGGGGGGGGCTGTAAAGGACTGTACACTGACATGTGGGGGGGGGCTGTGAGGGACTGTACACTGAGATGTGGGGGGCTGTGAAGGACTGTACAGATGTGGGGGGGCTGTGAGGGACTGTACACTGAGATGTGGGGGGGGCTATAAAGGACTGTACACTGAGATGTGGGGGGACTGTGAAGGACTGTACACTGAGATGTGGGGGGCTGTGAGGGACTGTACACTGAGATGTGGGGGGCTGTGAGGGACTGTACACTGAGATGTGGGGGGGGGGCTGTGAGGGACTGTACACTGAGATGTGGGGGGGGGGCTGTGATGGACTGTACACTGAGATGTGGGGGGGGGGCTGTGAGGGACTGTACACTGAGATGTGGGGGGCTGTGAAGGACTATACACTGAGATGTGGGGGGGGGGGGCTGTGAGGGACTGTACACTGAGATGTGGGGGGGGGGCTGTGAGGGACTGTACACTGAGATGTGGGGGGGCTGTGAAGGACTACACTGAGATGTGAGGGGGGGGGGGCTGTGAAGGACTGTACACTGAGATGTGGGGGGGCTGTAAGGCACTGTACACTGAGATGTGGGGGGGGGCTCTGAGGGACTGTACACCGAGATGTGGGGGGGCTGTGAAGGACTACACTGAGATGTGGGGGGGCTGTGGAGGACTATAAACTGAGATGGGGGGTTGTGAGGGACTGTACACTGAGATGTGAGGGACTGTACACTGAGATGTGAGGGGGGGCTGTGAGGGACTGTACACTGAGATGTGAGGGACTGTACACTGAGATGTGGGGGGGGGGGCTGTGAGGGACTGTACACTGAGATTGGGGGGGGGCTGTGAGGGACTGTACACTGAGATGTGGGGGGGCTGTGAAGGACTGTACACTGAGATGTGGGGGCTGTGAGGGACTGTACACTGAGATGTGGGGGGGCTGTGAGGGACTGTACACTGAGATGAGGGGGGGCTGTGAAGGACTGTGTAATGCTCGTGGTTAGGAAAATAGCGCGCTGTGTCGCACACGTACTCTTTTTTTACAGGTCTGTGGAGTCTGAGGCAATTTTGAGTACCTGGAGTCAGAGTTGGCAAAAGATGAACCGACGCCGACTCCTACTAGATTTAAATTGGAATAAAATTGTACACTGAGATGTGAGGGGGGGCTGTGAGGGACTGTACACTGAGATGTGAGGGACTGTACACTGAGATGTGGGGGGGGGCTGTGAGGGACTGTACACTGAGATGTGGGGGGCTGTGAAGGACTATACACTGAGATGTGGGGGACTGTAAGGGACTGTACACTGAGATGTGGGGGGGGGCTGTGAGGGACTGTACACTGAGATGTGGGGGGGCTGTGAAGGACTACACTGAGATGTGAGGGGGGGGGGCTGTGAAGGACTGTACACTGAGATGTGGGGGGGCTGTAAGGCACTGTACACTGAGATGTGGGGGGGGGGGCTCTGAGGGACTGTACACCGAGATGTGGGGGGGCTGTGAAGGACTACACTGAGATGTGGGGGGGCTGTGAGGGACTGTACACTGAGATGGGGGGGGCTGTGGAGGACTATAAACTGAGATGGGGGGGTTGTGAGGGACTGTACACTGAGATGTGAGGGACTGTACACTGAGATGTGAGGGGGGGCTGTGAGGGACTGTACACTGAGATGTGAGGGACTGTACACTGAGATGTGGGGGGGCTGTGAGGGACTGTACACTGAGATTGGGGGGGGGGCTGTGAGGGACTGTACACTGAGATGTGGGGGGGCTGTGAAGGACTGTACACTGAGATGTGGGGGCTGTGAGGGACTGTACACTGAGATGTGGGGGGGCTGTGAGGGACTGTACACTGAGATGAGGGGGGGCTGTGAAGGACTGTGTAATGCTCGTGGTTAGGAAAATAGCGCGCTGTGTAGCACACGTACTCTTTTTTTACAGGTCTGTGGAGTCTGAGGCAATTTTGAGTACCTGGAGTCAGAGTTGGCAAAAGATGAACCGACGCCGACTCCTACTAGATTTAAATTGGAATAAAATTGTACACTGAGATGTGAGGGGGGGCTGTGAGGGACTGTACACTGAGATGTGAGGGACTGTACACTGAGATGTGGGGGGGGCTGTGAGGGACTGTACACTGAGATTGGGGGGGGGGGGCTGTGAGGGACTGTACACTGAGATGTGGGGGGGCTGTGAGGGACTGTACACTGAGATGTGGGGGGGCTGTGAGGGACTGTACACTGAGATGAGGGGGGGCTGTGAAGGACTGTGTAATGCTCGTGGTTAGGAAAATAGCGCGCTGTGTAGCACACGTACTCTTTTTTTTACAGGTCTGTGGAGTCGGAGGCAATTTTGAGTACCTGGAGTCAGAGTTGGCAAAAGATGAACCGACGCCGACTCCTACTAGATTTAAATTGGAATAAAATTTTTAAAAAAGCTAGTTTAAATGTCCCAATTCACAAAAAGTTATAATTAATTACCGTATTTTTCACCCTATAAGACGCACCTAGGTTTTTGAGGAGGAAAATAAGAAAAAAAAATATTTTGAACCAAAAGGTGTGCTTTTGGTGGGTTTTGAACTAATGGTGGTCTATGGATGACACTCTTATGGGGGCATCTGTGGGTGGCGCTGTTATGGGGGCATCTGTGGGTGGCGCTGTTATGGGGCATCTGTGGGTGGCGCTGTTATAGGGCATCTGTGGGTGGCGCTGTTATAGGGCATCTGTGGGTGGCGCTGTTATGGGGGCATCTGTGGGTGGCGCTGTTATAGGGCATCTGTGGGTGGCGCTGTTATAGGGCATCTGTGGGTGGCGCTGTTATGGGGGCATCTGTGGGTGGCGCTGTTATGGGGGCATCTGTGGGTGGCACTGTTATGGAGGATCATTGTGGGGGCATCTGTGGATGACACATATATAGCATCTTATCTTATGTGTCATCCACAGATCCCCCCCCATAACAGTGTCCCTGTGTAGTGAATGGGGGCCGGCATCTGTTTCTGTAATGGCAGCAGGGCCCGATGCCTGCTTCATTCATAAAGTGGGCGGAGCAGGCGCGTGACGTAGTGAGCTATGCTACGAGCGCCCGCCCGGCCTCCTGACTGCCAAAAAGTTTTTAAGATGATTGGAATACTTTAACAATACCCACAAGTTAGATATGATTACCGGACGGTCGTAGCATTCGCCCCATAAGACGCACTGCTATTTTCCCCCCACTTTTGCGAAAAATACGGTACTTCTCTACTGTAAGAATAAAGGCCAATGCGTGCAGTGCGTTACGTTACCGCAAAACGAACACGTTAAGTGACCATGAAGAAGCTTTTCATATGCTTCACTATACGGCACGCAATGCACAGTTAAGGAGCGGCAATACTTATACTTTCCATTGTGTTGTGTTCCGCTGTTACAGGGAACGCAACGCCCATGGTTAACCTCGCCTCTCACCGATAACTGATGAAGTAAATATGTATTTTGCAGGACTAGACACTTGTATAAGTGAAGGGAATGGATGGTCAATAGCTCAAGACTGAAGCTGTGAACCATTAGAAAAACTGCTGTCCTTCAGCTGAGGCTATAAAAACTTGTAAACTCGATTGTTAGCTTAAACTTTAAACATGACAATGGGATTCTACTAGGGAAATCATGTTTTACAATAAATGCCCCTTCCCCCGCCTCGTCCTGGATCGCCCCACTGCCCTATCTTCAGCAGAAGATCAGCACACAAAGGAGAAGGCAGCAGCTTCCTAGCCAGTAGTTCTGTGGTAATGACATTCGCATATTAAATACAAAGGAGTCTGAGTCGGAAGTACCAAAAACTGAGGAGTCGGAGTTGGAGTCGGACCATTTATCTACCGACTCCACAGTCCTGCTTTTTTAGTGTGATTTTCTACCGTGAACGTACTATTGCTGTGAGGGACTGTACACTGAGATGGGAGACAGCTGTGTGGATGCAGAGATAAGGGGGTATCTGGTTATATATTGGGGGGGCTGTGAAGGACTGTACACTGAGATGGTAGAGGGTGGTTGTGGATGCTGACGAAGGATGTGGCTTCCTCACTGGTTGCCCGTAAATGGGTGGAGGCTCCTTTGAATGTCCTGGATCGCCGTTTGACCTGCACAGTTGAGCACTTCGCACACAATCTGTGCAGCTTAGCCCCCCTAGCTTAAACACCCTTAATGACCAGACCACTTTTTACACTTCTGCACTACACTACTTTCACCGTTTATTGCTCGGTCATGCAACTTACCACCCAAATGAATTTTACCTCCTTTTCTTCTCACTAATAGAGCTTTCATTTGGTAGTATTTCATTGCTGATGAAATTTTTACCTTTTTTGTTATTAATCGAAATTTACCAAAATTTTTGCAAAAAAATTTCATTTTTCACTTTCAGTTGTAAAATTTTTCTAAAAAAACGACATCTATATATAAATTTTTCTCTAAATGTATTGTTCTACATGTCTTTGATAAAAAAAAATGTTTGAGTAAAAAAAAATGGTTTGGGTAAAAGTTATAGCGTTTACAAACTATGGTACAAAAATGTGAATTTCCGCTTTTTGAAACAGCTCTGACTTTCTGAGCACCTGTCATGTTTCCTGAGGTTCTACAATGCCCAGACAGTAGAAAAACCCCACAAATGACCCTATTTCGGAAAGTGGACACCCTAAGGTATTCGCTGATGGGCATAGTGAGTTCATAGAACTTTTTATTTTCTGTCACAAGTTAGCGGAAAATGATGATTTTTTTATTTATTTTTTCCTTACAAAGTCTCATATTCCACTAACTTGTGACAAAAAATAAAAACTTCCATGAACTCACTATGCCCATCACGAAATACCTTGTGGTGTCTTCTTTCCAAAATTGGGTCACTTGTGGGGTAGTTATACTGCCCTGGCATTTTAGGGGCCCTAATATGTGAGAAGTAGTTTGAAATCAAAATGTCTAAAAAATGCCCTGTGAAATCCTAAAAGTGCTCTTTGGAATGTGGGCCCCTTTGCCCACCTAGGCTGCAAAAAAGTGTCACACATGTGGTATCGCCGTACTCAGGAGAAGTTGAGCAATGTGTTTTGGAGTGTCATTTTACATATACCCATGCTGGGTGAGAGAAATATCTCGGTCAAATGGCAACTTTGTATAAAAAAATGGGAAAAGTTGTCTTTTGCCGAGATATTTCTCTCACCCAGGATGGGTATATGTAAAATGACACTCCAAAACACATTGCCCAACTTCTCCTGACTACGGCGATACCACATGTGTGACACTTTTTTTGCAGCCTAGGTGGGCAAAGGGGCCCACATTCCAAAGAGCACCTTTAGGATTTCACAGGGCATTTTTTACACATTTTGATTTCAAACTACTTCTCACACATTAGGGCCCCTAAAATGCCAGGGCAGTATAAATACTCCACATGTGACCCCATTTGGGAAAGAAGACACCCCAAGGTATTTCGTGATGGGCATATAATTGTAAAAAAATAAGGGGAAAATAGAAAAGCACACATTTTAGGTATCTCCGCGTCCGTATCGAACGGCTCTATAAAATTATCACATGACCTAACCCCTCAGATGAACACTGTCAAAAGAAATAAAATAATAACTGTGCTAAATAAACTATTGGTCACCTTACATCACTAAAAACACACCAAGCGATCAAAAAGGTGTATACCCCGTCAAAATAGTACCAATCTAACCATCACCTCATCCCGCAAAAAAATTAGCCCCTACATAAGGCAATAAAACAACTATGGCTCAGAATATGGAGACACTAAAACATTGTTATTGTGTAAAACTTACCGTAAGTAAATAAAAAAAGTATACGTATTAGGTATTGCCGCGTCCGTAACAATATGCTCTATAAAAATACCACATGACCTAACCCCTCAGATGACCACCATAAAAAAATAAAAACGGTGTCAAAAAAGCCATTTTTCTGTCACCTTACATCACAAAAAGCAAGCAATCAAAAAGTCATATGCACCCCAAAATAGTGCCAATCAAGCCGTCATCTCATCCCGCAAAAATCATACCCTACCAATCGCCCAAAAACAAAAAAAACTATGGCTCTCAGACTATGGAGACACTAAAACATGATTTTTTTTGTTTCAAAAATTATGTCATTGTGTAAAACTTACATCAATTTAAAAAAGGAGACATATTAGCTATCGCCGCGTCAGTAATAACCTGCTCTATAAAAATATCACATGACCTAACCCCTCAGGTTAATACCGTAAAAAAAAACTGTCAAAAACGCCATTTTTTGTCACCTTACATCTTAAAAAATGTAATAGCAAGTGATCAAAAATTCATATGCACCCTATAATAGTACCAATAAAACCGTCAGCTCAACCGGAAAAAAATGAGACTCTACACAAGACATGATACTTGTTACAAATTGACCCATTAACATATGTTGAGACACATTACTACGATAATTTACATAAGGTCACTCGGACCACAAATTGTCTCTGGGTTACATATGTTACTAATTGACTATATAAAATATAACATTTATTGCTTGTCTCTAAAATATCTATCTGAAACTGACACTTAAAATTATCAGCTAGGTCTGCACTGCTGCTAGTGCCTGGCTTTATTGAGCGGTGGTGCTGGCTAGGGGGCCGTACTTGATGCTACTTGGCATACTGTTTGTTCGCATATGGTCCTCTCATATTCTATCCCTGTAGCTCTGTTTGTCTCACAGTACGCTACTTAGGAGTGTATCGGTCCCCTATTAACACTCTCTATTGAATGCTGCTTTGCATGCTGTTTATTTAACATGCGATCTCCCATGCTGTATTCATGTAGCTCTGTTCATCTCACAATACGCTACTTAGATATAATTCGGTCCCTTGCTAGCACTCTCTGTTCGCTCTATTATTCTACTATATTCTTGGCTGGTGCAGACATGCGCTGGTTAAAAAACATATAAGTTCACACTCTGCCCCCCGACATGTTTCGCCAAAACACTTGGCGTCTTCAGGGGTTTGGGCAGTTTGCCACCTTACATCACAAAAAGTGTGATAGCAAGTGATCAAAAAGTCATATGCACCCTATAATAGTACCAATAAAACCGTCAGCTCAACCGGAAAAAAATGAGCCTCTACACAAGACATGCGCCCAAAAAAATTAATAAAACTACAGCTTTCAAAATGTGGAGGCACAAATTTTTTTTTTCTAAAATGCTTTATGTAAAACTGAAATAAACAACTAACATATTTGGTATTGTCGCGTCCGTAACAACCTGCTCTATAAAAATACCACATGATCTAACCTGTCAGATGAATGTTTTAAATAAATAAAAAAAAGTGCCAAAACAGCTATTTCTTGTTACCTTGCCTCACAAAAAGTGTACTATAGAGCAACCAAAAATTATATGTACCCCAAAATAGTACCAATAAAACTGCCAACTTATCCGTTATTTTCTAAAAATGGGGTCACTTTTTTGAGTTTCAACTCTAGGGGTGCATCGGGGGGCTTCAAATGGGACATAATGTCAAAAAACCAGTCCAGCAAAATCTGCCTTCCAAAAACCGAATGGCATTCCTTTTGTTCTGAGCCCTGCCGTGTGCCCAAACAGCAGTTTACGACCACATATTGGGTGTTTCTGTTAACTACAGAATCAGGGCCATAAATATTGAGTTTTGTTTGGCTGTTATCCCTTGCTTTGTAACTGTAAAAAATGGAAAACCTGCCAAAAAAGTGAAATTCTGAAAGTTCATCTCCATTTTCCATTAATTCTTGTGGAACACCTAAAGGGTTAACAAAATTTCTAAAATCGTTTTTTGTATATCTTGAGGGGTGTTATTTCTAAAATGGGGTCACTTTTTTGGAGTTTCTACTCTAGGGGTGCATCAGGGGGTCTTCAAATGTGACATGGCAGCTTAAAATTATCCCAGTGAAATCTGCTTTCCAAAAACCACATGGCGTTTCTTTCCTTCTGCGCCCTGTCATGTGCCCATACAGCAGTTTATGACCACATATGGGGTGTTTCTGTAAACTACAGAATCAGGGCAATAAATATAGAGTTTTGTTTGACTGTTAACCCTTGCTTTGTTAGTGGCAGAAAAATTATTAAAATTGGAAATCTGCCCCAAAAAATGAAATTCAGAAATTTCATCTCCATTTTCCATTAATTCTTGTGGAACACCTAAAGTCAATACTTTGTAGAGCCACCTTCTGTGGCAATCACAGTCGCTTTGGATAAGTCTCTATGAGCTTGCCACATCTTACCACTGGGATTTTTGCCTATTCCTCCTTGCAAAACTGCTCCAGCTCCTTCAAGTTGGATGGTTTGTGCTTGTGAACAGCAATCTTTAAGTCTGACCACAGATTTTCTATTGGATTGAGATCTGGGCTTTGACTAGACCATTCCAACACATTTACATGTTTCCCCTTAAACCACTCAAGTGTTGGTTTAGCAGTGTGTTTGCAGTCATTGTCTTCCTGGAAGGTGAAACTCTGTCCTAGCCTCAGATCACACACAGTGGTACAGGTTCTGCTCAAGAATATCCCTGTATTTAGCACCATACATCTTTCCCTCATCTCTGACCAGTTTCCCAGTCCCAGCTGCTAAAAAACATCCCCACATCATGCCCCCACTATGTCTCACTGTGGGGATAATGTTCTTTATGTTATGTATTGGGTTTGCGCCAGACATAGCGTTTTCTTTGGCCGAAAAGTAAAATTTTAGTCTCATCAGACCAGAGCACCTTCCTCCATAAATTTTCTCCCACATGCCTTTTCGCACACTCACAACGTGCCTTTTTGTTTTTAGCTGAAAGTAATGTCTTTCTTCTGGCCACTTGTCACGAGGGTATCGAGAACCACGCCTGACTCCGTTATACCCGGGGTCAGGAAGTCGCAGCGGTTGGCTGCACGCTCTATTTAAGATAGGGCTGTTTTCCTTATGGTAGCTTTCTGGGTTTGCTTGGCAAACCCTTTTGGCTCACTCAGGGATCCGTAGCTCCTTCTCCTCAGCTGTTCCTTGTCCAGCACTCCCAAACCTCCTTATATTCCTCTCTCACACTTCTCTGGTTGCCAGAGATAGAGCTTCCTGCCTGGACATCTATTCTGACCCACTGGAGCTGTGTTGCTGCGTTCTCTGATTGTTGCTTTAGAACGCTACCCTCCGGATCCCTGTTGGACCTTTGTGGACAGTTGTTGTCGTCCACCTGGGTGTTTGTGTTTGTCTGTATTTGTCTGTCCTCTCCCTGGTGTTTCCCTCTTAGTGCAGTGGTGCGGACTAGCGATACCACAAGCCCGTTCACTATCTAGAGCTAATTTCAGGGAAAGCCAGGGTTTTAGGCACGTGATCGCCGCACGGGTGAGGAACCAGTCTAGGGACGTCAGGGCGGTCAGGTGCCAGCCGCAAGGTGAGTTAGGGGTCACCACCTTTCCCTCTCCCTTGGGCAGGGCTTTCCCTGTTTTCCTCCCTGTGCGTGACGTCGGTCATTACATTATCTCTGGCCCTTATTTTGTGTAGGTAAAAAAAAAAATATATATATATATATATATATTTTTTTTACCTACTTAGAATCCAGTATGGATCAAATTGCTGCTCTGTCCAAACAATTTCATGGCCTGTCTTTGGAGGTGGTAGGATTGAAGGCGTCGGTCCTCCAGCAACAGCAGCAATTACAACTGACCGCAAGCCCAGCGGTTGCTACTGGTAACCAGGTTGTTGCGGAACCCAAGGTCCCTCTCCCTGACAGATTTTCTGGGGGAAGGGACACGTTTTTGACATTCCGTGAGGCATGTAAGTTATATTTTAAACTGCGCCCTTACTCCTCTGGTAATGAAGATCAGCGGGTGGGGGTTGTTATTTCCCTGCTGCAGGGGGACCCGCAGTCCTTGGCGTTCTCTTTACCTACTGATTCCCAGGCTCTTCGGTCAGTGGATGAGTTTTTCGGGGCCTTGGGTCTCATATATGACGACCCTGACCGAGTAGCACTGGTTGAATCAAGATTACGGAGACTCTTACAAGGAGAGCGGCCAGTAGAGGAGTATTGCTCTGAATTCCGTAGGTGGGCTACGGATACCCAATGGAACGACCCGGCTCTCAGGAGTCAGTTCTGCTCTGGGTTATCCGAAAGGGTTAAGGATGCGCTTGCATTATATGAGACCCCCTTTTCCCTTGATGCGGTTATGTCCCTTTCTATCCGTATAGAGAGACGCCTTAGGGACAGGTTGAAAGAACCGGAGAAATTGGTAACCCCTCCCAAGCAGCAGTTAGTCTGTACGGACTTAGACGAGCCTATGCAGCTAGGAGGAACTACTTGTCAGGTCCGTCCTCCTGAGGCTCGCCGTAGGCGTGGAGTTTTTTTTTTTTTGTGGGGAGAGGGGTCATTTCATTAATGTCTGTCCTTCTTTCCTCAGAAACAAAAGACCGTCGGAAAAACTACTAACCCCAGGCTGTGTGGAGGATGTCAGCCGGGGGGTATACGTCTCCTCCATACGTACATCGCAATTTGTGTTGCCAGCGGTTATTGTTTTTGGTGATAAGACGGAGACTATTTCTTTCTTTCTAGACAGTGGAGCAGGGGTAAATTTGCCCATTTTGCCCAAACTTTGGGTTTGTCTCTCTGTACGTTACAGAGACCCATTCCCATATTCGCTATTGATTCTGCTCCCCTGTCTCAGAGAAACCTCACCCACATTGTTCATAATTTACACCTTCGGGTAGGGGACCACCATAACGAGATGCTTTCATGTTATGTTCTGGAGGGCCTTCCCACTCCGGTGGTGCTGGTTCTTCCCTGGTTGGTAGCGCACAATCCAGTAGTGGATTGGCAGGCCAGGGAGATATTGGAGTGGAGTGAGCAGTGCAGAGAAAATTGCTTAAATAGCAATTGCTTAGTCGCCTCCATAACTAACCTACCTACATTTATTTGGGATTTTGAGGATGTTTTTTCTGAAAAGGGTTGTTACCACCTCATCGTCCTTATGATTGCCCGGTTAACCTTATTCCCGGTGCAAAATTACCCAAGACCAGGTTATATAATCTTTCGGGTCCAGAGAGACAAGCCATGAAAGATTATATCTCTGAGAGCTTGGCTAAGGGACACATCAGACCCTCTTCTTCACCCGTGTCTGCAGGGTTTTTCTTCGTTAAAAAGAAAGATGGGGGGCCTGCGTCCTTGCTTAGATTTTCGCGAATTAAATCGGATAACCATCCGAGACCCATACCCTCTTCCTCTCATTCCTGACCTGTTTAATCAGATTGCGGGTGCTAGGTGGTTCTCCAAACTTGATCTTAGGGGGGACTACAATCTGATTCGTATTAAGGAGGGGGATGAGTGGAAGACAGCTTTTAACACCCCTGAGGGGCATTATGAAAATCTAGTTATGCCTTTCGGTCTGACCAATGCTCCTGCCGTCTTTCAACATTTCGTTAATGACATTTTTAGTCATCTAATCGGCAGGTTTGTGGTAATATACCTAGATGATATTTTAATTTATTCGTCTGATCTGAAAACACATGAGGTGCATGTCAGACAAGTACTGCAGGTCCTACGGACGAATAAATTATATGCTAAGATTGAAAAATGTGTCTTCGCCGTTCAGGAGATACAATTCCTGGGTTATTTTTTATCTGCTTCAGGTTTCCGTATGGATCCTAGGAAGGTCCAGGCAATTTTAGATTGGAATCTTCCTGAGAACCTCAAAGCACTACAACGGTTCTTGGGCTTCGCGAATTTCTATAGGAAATTCATTAAAAATTATTCACTTATTGTAAAACCGCTTACTAACATGACTAGGAAGGGGACTGATTTTTCTAAATGGTCTGACGCCGCTAAAGTTGCTTTTTCCTCTCTAAAAGAGAGGTTTACCTCAGCATCTGTACTAGTCCAACCTGATGTCTCTCAGCCTTTTATTGTTGAAGTCGATGCGTCAGAAGTGGGAGTGGGGGCGGTGCTGTCTCAGGGTCCGTCTCCTGGCAAATGGCGTCCTTGTGCTTTCTTTTCTAAAAAAACTATCTGCAGCAGAAAAGAACTACGATATTGGCAATAGGGAACTATTAGCTATTAAACTTGCGTTTGAGGAGTGGTGTCTCCTGTACCTCGAATCAGCTAAGCGTCTCACCCCTAGACAGGCTAGGTGGTCGCTATGTTTTACCAGGTTTAACTTTGTGATTACCTATCGTTCTGGGGCAAAGAACACCAAGGCTGATGCACTATCTCGTTGTTTCCCTGGAGGGGGTAATCTGAGTGATCCGGTGCCCATTCTACAAAGAGGAGTGGTTGTCTCTGCGGTACACTCTGTTTTGGAGGGGAAGGTGTTAGAGGCCCAGGGGGACGCCCCAGTCTCTTGCCCCTGAGAGAAATTGTTTGTAAGGTTGAACCTTCGAATTATTAAAGGAACATCATAATTCGGCACTTGCTGGGCACCCGGGTAGTAAAGCAACCTTGGAGCTTTTGTCTCGTCGTTTTTGGTGGCCAAGGTTGCGTCAGGATGTATTGGATTTTGTGTCTTCTTGTTCTACCTGTGCGCGCGCAAAAGTTTCACATACACATCCTGCAGGGTCTCTATTACCACTCGTCATTCCCAATAGACTGTGGACACGTCTGTCAATGGATTTTATCACTGACTTACCTTTGTCTGCGGGTAAAACAGTTATTTTGGTAGTAGTGGACAGGTTTAGCAAAATGGTACACTTCATTGCGTTACCCGCACTACCTAATGCTAAGACTCTTGCTCAGGTATTCGTCAGTGAAATTGTGAAGCTTCATGGGGTCCCCTCCGATGTTGTTTCGGATCGGGGTACCCAGTTTATTTCTAAATTTTGGAAAGCTTTTTGTTCCCGTTTGGGGGTACACTTGTCCTTTTCCTCAGCTTTCCATCCTCAGTTGAATGGACAGACTGAGCATACCAACCAAAACCTTGAGACATATCTAAGATGTTTTGTGTCTGAAAACCAAGAGTTGTGGTCATCATATTTACCGTTAGCTGAGTTTGCCATAAATAATCGTCGTCAGGAATCCACTGGCAAGTCACCATTTCTTGGTGCATATGGTTTTCATCCCCAATTCTGTACTTTCAAAGAGGGGGGGGGGGTCTTCTGGGGTTCCCGAAGAGGAATGTTTTTCGTCATCTCTTTCATCGGTATGGCAGAAGGTGCAAGCTAACTTGAAAAATATGGGAGGTAAATACAAATGCATGGCTGATAAGAGACGGTCGCCAGGTCCGGACCTAGGAGTGAATGACTATGTGTGGTTGTCTACTAGGAATATTAAATTGAAGGTTCCCTCTTGGAAACTGGGTCCTAGGTTTATTGGCCCTTACAAAATTGTAGCCATCATCAACCCCGTGGCTTTTCGCCTGGAGTTACCTCAGTTGCCTTTTAAAATTCATAATGTTTTTATAAGTCGTTACTCAACCTTTGTGGACTGCTGTGGTCGCCCACCTGGGTGTATGTGTTTGTCTGTATTTGTCTGTCCTCTCCCTGGTGTTTCCCTCTTAGTGCAGTGGTGCGGACTAGCGATCCCACCGGCCCGTTCACTATCTAGGGCTCATTTCAGGGAAAGCCAGGGTTTAGGCACGTGATCGTCGCACGGGTGAGGAACCCATCTAGGGACGTCAGGGCAGTCAGGTGCCAGCCGCAAGGTGAGTTAGGGGTCACCACCTTTCCCTCTCCCTTGGGCAGGGCTTTCCCTGTTTTCCTCCCTGTGCGTGACGTCGGTCATTACACCACTCTGCCATAAAGCCCAACTCTATGGAGTGTACGGCTTATTGTCGTCCTATGTACAGATACTCCAGTCTCTGCTGTGGAACTCTGCAGCTCCTCCAGGGTTACCTTAGGTCTCTGATTAATGCCCTCCTTGCCCGGTACGTGAGTTTTGGTGGGTGGCCGTCTCTTGGCAGGTTTGCGCCATTTTCTTTCCCTTTGGTTATGATAAGATTGATGGTGCTCCTGGGGATCATCAAAGATTTGGATATTTTTTTATAATGTAACTCTGACTTGTACTTCTCACCAACTTCAAACCGCCCTCTTTTTGCAGGCGCGGTAGAATTAGTACCCGCACCTGTTTTCCTGTGGGTGGAAATTCCTCTGCCAGTGCCCGTAACAGCAGAATGCAGCATCTCTCGCAGCAAGGCCTAGAAATGCTGCATTCTGCCAGCCCTCTGTGATGCTGGTAACATGTCTGCCATTTTGTGTTTGTATCAGGTGTCTAAGTACGTTGCCACCCAGTACAGGTCCTTGACCTTTATGCTTTTTATACGGGGGTCCCTCTTCAAACACTGGAGCATGAAGGCCCCCATTTGCACTAAATTGGAAGCAGTGGAGTGCCCTGACTCCTGCTCATTGCCCAGGAGAATGTCATCCTCGGTCTCCTTCCCCCAGCCACGGACAACACCAGGGATCCCCGAAAACTTTAAAGCCTGCTCTTCTTGCTCCTCCTCCCCCCAGCAACCATCCTCCTCTGATTCCTCCTGAGACTCCTGCTGACTTGTCTCAGATGGAGTAGTCCCCCCTGGTAATTCATTTAGCATTGCGACTTCCTCATCTTCCAGCTCCTGCTCCTCGAAGGCTTGATCAATGACACGACACAATGCACGCTCCAGAAAGAAGGTGTAAGGTACAATGTCTCATCAAATGGCCGCAGTAGTCTGCATGCGTCACGCATGAGCAGCTACTGGCGCAGTGAAAAGAATCTAAGCAATATAAATCACAGAAAAAAATGCACCACACGGATATGCCACCGATTATACTAGCTAGTCATAAAAGAGATATTAAAATCTGAGACTTTTGCCAATATATTCCTGTCAGGAACATATCGGAGCCCATCATGCACCACGTCACGATCTCTCAGCATGGCAAGGGTCCTACCACTACGCTAACTATGGTGTGAACACGGTCTGAAGGTAATGAAATCCAGCTCACAGCCAAGCTTCCACACAACCACATAGCAGGACAACTAATGCAATGTGAATAAAGAAAGACTGTAAGCCACACCCATATCAGACCGTGTGATGGAGGTTACCAGGTGCAAAAGAATGTTTAAATGCCAGGTAAAGCCACATTCAATACATATAAAACAAAATCACGGAAATATAGTGGCAAATATGGGGGAACTGCTTAAACCCCAAACACTGTAGTGTGTTTCTCATTGGGGGAGCAGTCCCACCGCATGTGGACCGCAGCAAACGACCATCCCCAGCAAAAAATGCGTACAATGGAGGATGCCAGCGCGGTCCACATGCACCACAAAGGCATCCTACACAAAACGGAGCATTGTGCGGATGAAAATATAATAATATAATTCACAGAAAAAAATGCACCGGCTCTATAAAAATATCACATGATCTAACCTGTCAGATGAATGTTGTAAATAACAAAAAGTAAAAACGGTGCCAAAACAGCTATTTCTTGTTATCTTGCCTCGCAAAGAGTATAATATAGTGCAACCAAAAATCATATGTACCCTAAACTAGTACCAACAATACTGCCACCCTATCCTGTAGTTTCTAAAATGGGGCCACTTTTTTGGAGTTTCTACTCTAGGGGTGCATCAGGGGGACTTCAAATGGCACATGGTGTCAAAAAAACCAGTCCAGCAAAATCTGCCTTCCAAAAACCGTAGCGCCTGAACTGACCGGCTGCATGCAGCAGTAGCTCCGTCGGTTACATCGCCTATACAGCTTGATTTTCCAACCTGTTGGATCCAAGATGGTAAAGATAGGAGGCTCTAAAGCTGGCGATTCCTCCAACCATCACAGATCATCGACCAACGAAGGGGAGATGGATACATTTATTAAAAAAGCAGCCTCTGCCTAAGCCGCTCCTCCAACCATCACAGATCATCGACCAACGAAGGGGAGATGGATACATTTATTAAAAAATCAGCCTCTGCCTAAGCCGCAAGGGAATCCAAGATGGCGCCGACCTCGTCGCACTCCACAGGACACAAACAGACAGAGGCTTCTGGCGCATCTCATGGAGGTGAGGACGATACAGACTCCCTACCCATCTCCCGCACATACCTTAGAGAAGCCCTCACTTCTTCTCTGGCAGCAGCGCTGGAACCCCTGAGCTCTGACCTCCTGTCAATAAAGCAAGACATCCGGCATATAGGGCGCAGAGTAGAATCGCTGGAGGAGTTACAAGCAGCTGTGATCCAGCACCAAAATGCTGTAAAACACAACCTCCACACGATTCAAGATAACATTAATTTGTTATATGATGCCAAAGAGGATCAGGAAAACAGAGGGAGGCATAATGACCTGCGTTTCAGGGGTATACTGCAATCGGTGGCCATTGTTTAAATATGCCCCTCTCTCCTGGGCCAAGATTTAGCGCACGAGGTGCTCTTGGAAAGATCCCATAGGGCCCTGAAGCCTAAACCAATACCCACAGCTCTTCCCAGGGACATAATTTGCAAGTTCTTACATTTCCAAGTAAAAGAGGCTGTCATTGCTAAGGCTAGGGAAGCAAAAACGGTCAAATGGGATGACCAGGACATTCTTATATTCCAAGACCTAGCTCAATCAAACCTGAAAAAAAAAGACAGACCTTAAAGCCTTTAACAGAATGGCTCAGATCAAAGAATACCCCATATAGGTGGTCCTTCCCCTTTGGTCTCTCTTATGTATGATGGACGCAGGATAAACATCTCCTCATACCAAGATCTGAACCAAGTATACGCTCATCTTGGGATTAAGCCTCTGGACATACAGAATTGGGACCCTGTTCAGAATTTAACAGACTTGCCAATCCTACCACCTCTTGAACCCTGGGAAAAGCAGCAAACCCCTAAACCACAAAGGGGCACAAGAGGAAACTCCAAGTCAACACCCAGAAGACTTACAATGGGAGGATGAGACGAACTTATCCAGATGGATGAATAAGGTCCCATTCTTATGGGTCACACCACCTCTATTCTCCTTGCTGTCTCCAGACACCCTTTCTCCTGTCAAGCTTCCTCCCTTTAGTTACCTCCTTAGCATCAGATACTCCTTATCTGATGCTATATTGGATCCCAATCTCTACTAAGGGCGATACAATATGTTACTAAGTAACCCCCCCCCTTCCTTTATTCCTCTCCTCTTCTTACTTCCTGGCTTCTCTTTTTAACTCCCTTACATCACAGAAATGTCTTGTATATCTCCTACCCTTTCAATCAAACTCCCCAAGGAGTTATGCTACCTATTACTTTTTTACCTGCATAGGTTATCGCTTATGTTATTTTGTTGTAATCTTCCTATTAACTTTGTTTTGGTTCTTAGACATGGATGGTCTGGTAACAGGCAACTATACCACTCTCCAGGAGAGTTGCTGGGAACTTCTCTCTCTCGAGGCGGCACTCCCCCGCTCCTGGCACCAGCTGAATATATATATGAGGTTAGAACACCTTTTGCCCCCCCCCCCCCCTCTTCCTGCTTTCACAATCCATCATGAATGGCCTCAGAATAGTATCTTATAATGTTAAAGGAATGAGATCTCCTTCCAAAAGATGCCAAATTATTTCCTATTTGAACAGGGAGAAATGTTCTAGAGTCTTCCTGCAGGAAACTCACTTCAAACATGGCAATTATCCAAACCTCTCCTTTTCCAAATTCCCTAACTGGTATCATTGTGGGGCCGGGGGTGCTGCCTCGAGAGGAGTTAGCATTGGTTTTCACAAAGGACTAACTTTCCAGTACAAGTCCCATACTTAAGACCCAGAGGGTAGATACCTTATTCTTAAGGGCCTGGTGGGACAGACTTTTTTTTACATTTGTGAATGTATATGCACCAAATACTAACCAAATCTGGCTTTCTCCCTTCTTTTGCTAGTTGAAACACACAGAGAGGGGATTCTAATTTTAGCAGGTGACTTCAATTTGGCCCTTAACCCTCTCATAGATACCTCCTCTAAAAAATCTGCTATTCCCTCTAAGGCCCTCAAATTGCCCCAGACTCAACTTTTCAATTTAAGGGTATTAGACACTTGGTGTTGTATTAATCCTAACTCACTTGATTACTCATTTTATTCTTCAGCAAACAATTCATATAGTAGAATAGATTACATTTTCATCTCGAGAGAACATCTACAGCTCTGCTCCATAGCCAAGATTGGAGATATGACACTCTCGGATCACTCCCCAGTCTTTTGTGATGTCCATCCTTCAATCAGGACGGGTAAGAATATTAATTGGAGGTGCAATGAGTCCTTTCTGGGTAATCCTACCTATAAATCTCAGATTACTTCCTATCTGGATGATTATTTTTCTATCAATAATACACCAGACATATCCCCTCAGGTCCTGTGGGATGCCCATAAGGCATATATTAGGGGCAGGCTGATTGGACTCTGCTCCTACCTAAAACAGGAATCAGAGAAAAAATACATGTCCTTATTATCAAGGATACACATACTCGAAAAAGCTCTTAAGCAGTCCTTACTTGCTCAACAGCTGGCGGAACTCTCTTCTCTCAGAACTGAATTAAAGAACCTTCTGAATGAGCGTTTAGCCAAATATTTTTTGTCTGCCCAACAGAAGTTCTTTGCACATGGTAACAAGGCATCTACATTTATGATGCAGAGAATTAAACAAAGAAAAGACTCCCGACATATCCAGAGCATTAAATCCCCGAGGGGGACCTAGTGTTCAAAGCGATTGCCGAGCAATTCAAGCTCTTCTATGAAGCGTTGTATAATCTGCCGGCCTCTAAGCTCCCAGACCCCTCACTGGGGAGAAAGGCCAATATCAACTCATTCCTAGACTCTCTCCACCTTCCGATCCTGACCACAACCCAACGTAACTCCCTGATAAAGCCTTTCACTATTTCAGAGTTGACGCGGGCCATTAACTCCACCCCTAAAGGTAAATGCCTTGGTCCAGATGGCCTTCCCATATCTTACTACTCAACTTTCCGAAACTCCCTTCTCCCCTTCCTACTTCCCATATGCAACCTCTCAATGCACAACCACTCCATTTCAGCCGATATGACCAAAGCTACTATTACTGTCATCCCCAAGGAAGGTAAAGACCCTTCGTCATGCTCCAGCTACCGCCCGATCTCATTACCTAATGTTGATCTCAAATTAATAGCCAAGATGCTAGCCACTAGACTGCAGGACTTTCTACCTAATATAGTCAACCCTGATCAGGTGGGATTAGTCATGGAAACTTTACTACAAGCTCTCAGAGGGAAGAATGATATCAGAAGCCTTTTTGTGGAGGGCTCTGAATTCAAACGATTTACTAATCCTTACGACTAATCCCCGTAAATCTATGAGTATCATTCTTTTGATACTTAGTCACTTTGGCTCCCTGTCTAACTTTAAAGTTAACCCTTCCAAGTCCCAGGTGCTTCATGTTGGCCTCTCTCCCTTAACCCTTTCCTCCCTTCAGAGGGAATCACCTTTTAACTGGCACACCCAGAAACTAAGTGGCAAACAGAAGCAAATTGGTGGGTGTGGACTAATGAACAGTCAGCTGCGGTGCCCTTAATAGGATAGGTTCAAAATCCTTAATACAAAATAGAAGAAAAGTTGGCGGGTGCCGCGCTAATTTATAGAGCAGTATAAGGGATCTGGAACCAAAAATACAATGTGCCAAGTTCGTATTCTACACAGGTGAAAATCACAAATCCATAAAACAATGGTACACAGGCGGATCTCACAAGTCTATATATAACCTGCGAAGATTGTAAGCAACCTTTTGCTCAGCTGCACATATGTAAAGACGGCTGCCTCACGTCTAATAATCCACATGCGATAAAACTGATGTCCGCCTCCAATATGTGATGAAATCTCCCTTTGTGGCAACAGTCGCACGGAACACCTGATCCGAAACAGTCCAGATTACCTTGATAAAGGACAGAAAAAGATTGCGCAATACCCTCGGGATTTAGAAGTAAGAAAATTTTAATCTACTTACAAAAAAGCAGTTTTTCACATGCGTGTAAAATGCCCGACCCGGGTTTCGCACTTAGCTTCGTCAGAGGCTGCGGTGCAAATGCCGCCAAAGGTCAACACATATATGGCAATCCTTAACCCCGGAACAAGTACGGACTTCCGTTTGTCCGGCAATGTATTTAAACATTTAAAAAAAAATATATACTAAAATTGCCAAATTAAGTTCTAAAGACTTATACATTAGCAAAGGTATAAAATAACAATGAAATATGAACAATGTAAAATAGTATTAAACATAGTCAAAAACTTGCTTACAAAGTAAAACGTATAAAATTAGTAAAATAATATTTTCGGATCAAACCATACAGACAGATTTTATATCCCATTCGATATTATGTCCATTTGGCTGCAATGTATTCATATCATAAATCCATTGTGCCTCCCTTTTATTAATCTGTGTGGCGGGATTACCTCCACGCCAGTGACGTTTCACCAATTCTACACCACAAAATTTAAGACCCATAGGATCTTTCTGATGGAACTTTTTATAGTGTGCAGAGACACTATGAGTCTCGAGTCCTTTTTTAATATTTTTAATATGTTCAGCAACTCGAACTTTTAATTTTCTCAGTGTTCTTCCAATATACTGGAGACCACACGGACACTCCAGAACGTAAATAACTCCCATTGATTCACATGAGATGTTTCCACTGATTTTTTTAGAGATAGATTTGGAGGTAGACACAATATCGTCTTTTCTAATCATTTTTTTATCCTCTCTTGAGCGGTTTCTGCAGCATGGACAGAAGCCGCACCAAGTGAAGCCATTACGCAATTTCGGTGTGCCAGAAGACTCTCTCACATAGCTCAAGAGAGGATAAAAAAATGATTAGAAAAGACGATATTGTGTCTGCCTCCAAATCTATCTCTAAAAAAATCAGTGGAAACATCTCATGTGAATCAATGGGAGTTATTTACGTTCTGGAGTGTCCGTGTGGTCTCCAGTATATTGGAAGAACACTGAGAAAATTAAAAGTTCGAGTTGCTGAACATATTAAAAATATTAAAAAAGGACTCGAGACTCATAGTGTCTCTGCACACTATAAAAAGTTCCATCAGAAAGATCCTATGGGTCTTAAATTTTGTGGTGTAGAATTGGTGAAACGTCACTGGCGTGGAGGTAATCCCGCCACACAGATTAATAAAAGGGAGGCGCAATGGATTTATGATATGAATACATTGCAGCCAAATGGACATAATATCGAATGGGATATAAAATCTGTCTGTATGGTTTGATCCGAAAATATTATTATTTTACTAATTTTATACGTTTTACTTTGTAAGCAAGTTTTTGACTATGTTTAATACTATTTTACATTGTTCATATTTCATTGTTATTTTATACCTTTGCTAATGTATAAGTCTTTAGAACTTAATTTGGCAATTTTAGTATTTTTTTTTTTTTAAATGTTTAAATACATTGCCGGACAAACGGAAGTCCGTTTGTCCGGCAATGTATTTAAACACAGGCGGACATCCGTTTTATCGCATGTGGATTATTAGACGTGAGGCAGCCGTCTTTACATATGCGCAGCTGAGCAAAAGGTTGCTGACAATCTTCGCAGGTTATATATAGACTTGTGAGATCCGCCTGTGTACCATTGTTTTATGGATTTGTGATTTTCACCTGTGTAGAATACGAACTTGGCACATTGTATTTTTGGTTCCAGATCCCTTATACTGCTCTATAAATTAGCGCGGCACACGCCAACTTTTCTTCTACACCCAGAAACTGACTTACCTTGGAGTAAAACTTACCCCATAACTATCATAGTTTTTCAAACTAAACTGTAAACCCCTATTACTCTCAATAACTACCCAGCTGGACTCATTGGACTTTCCATAGCTATCCTGGTTTGGGAGAAAGAACATTCTTATGTCAGTAATCCCAAGATTAACTTACTTGATGCAGGTACTCCCTATTAAGATCCCCAAGTCGTATTTTATTTCCCTAAATAAATTGATCCGCAGATTCATATGGCAGGGGAAAAGTCCACGTATCTCCTTTAACACGCTCACTAAATCTAGAGCCCAGTGTGGTATTGGGCTACCTGACCCTGAAATATACATGAAGGCCATCCAGCTCTCCAGAGCAGTGGATTGGATAAGGAACCCTACTCATAAAACTTGGATTTTCCTGGAGAATGCTTTCCTACCCATCCCAGCTTGGGCCCTTCTATTGGCCGATAAACCACCTCTGATACCCAGCTCTATTCCCAACCCCATAATTCGTAGCACAATAAAGGTTTGGGGGTGGTTCTTGGCCAGTGGTGTGGCTTTGACGCTACCATCTCCCCTCTTGCTTCTAAAAGACATCTTAGCCCTAGCCCCTAAAGAACTTAGGGATAGCTGCCCCACCTCCTTAAGATCTTCCAGGCTTCCCATTTCTGATATTTTGGATCATGACGGATGTATACCCGCTGATTCTGAACGTCACAAGAAGTTGGGTCTACCCATTCAAAATTACATGCTCTTGCATTTTATTAAGTCAGAAACACTCCTCATAAAAAACACCCCCCCCCCTCCGAAAGAGACTAACTGGTTTGAGAGGCTGATAGGCAATTTGCTTCCTCCTCCCAAAGTAATATCTACAATTTCTAAGTCTCTTAAGACTTCCCTCTCTTCCACTAAACCTGCTGCAATAGGTCTTTGGGAGAGAGATTTGAAGCGTTCCCTGTCGACCTCCGAAACCTCAAAGATCTTGATCACCCCACATATGATTTCCAGATGTATTCTCATTCAGGAAAATAGTTATAAATAATTACTACGTTGGTATAGGACCCCAGACAAAACTAGTCTCTACAAGCCTGGATACCCAGATATCTGTTGGAGATGTCAGAAAGAAAGAGGAACTTTACTTACACATCTGGTGGTCTTGCGACCCAATCAAGGCCTGGTGGTCGGAGATAATTAAAATTTGCAACCAGATATGCAAGACTTCCTTCCCCTGCACCCCGGAATTAGTCTTGCTCACTTTGGGGATAGAAGGTATCAACACACATAAAGCCTCTCTTTTCTCGTTATTATTAGCTGCGGCCAGAATTCTCCTGCCTTCTCACTGGCTTTCCTCTGAAATCCCAAAAGTGGAGCACTGGATCAACAAACTTGACCAGTTCTATAGATTTGAAGAAATTTCCTCCAAATATGGTCACCCTGGAGAAGCTATAGGGTACTTCTCATTAGAGATTTCGCGAACGGCGAACGCACATTTCTGCAAATGTTCGCGAACGGGCGAACCACTATTGACTTCTTTAGGCAGGCGACTTTTAAAACCCACAGGGACTCTTTCTGGCCACAATAGTGATGGAAAAGTTGTTTCAAGGGGACTAACACCTGGACTGTGGCATGCCGGAGGGGGATCCATGGCAAAACTCTCATGGAAAATTACATAGTTGACACAGAGTTGGATTTTAATCCATAAAGGGCATAAATCACCTAACAATCCATTTTTTTTTAACAACATGGTTTAAAACATCCAGTGTGTGTATACGATCAGGTATGATGTTGTATCGATCAGGTAGTTGTCATGGAACCATGAACCAGACGTACAACAGAGATGAGTGGAAATAAGAAGGCTTTATTGGAAATCAAGCCGTAGCAAAAGTCCAAAAGGATGGCTAAACCGAAGCAGGGTCTTGCGTAGACAGAGGTCAGGAACCAGGAGGGTGGTCAGACG
Source organism: Bufo gargarizans (assembly GCF_014858855.1). Classification (NCBI taxonomy): domain Eukaryota; kingdom Metazoa; phylum Chordata; class Amphibia; order Anura; family Bufonidae; genus Bufo; species Bufo gargarizans. The sequence continues at coordinate 543,536,183 of NC_058082.1, read as the reverse complement.
AAGCCAGGATCAGGAACCAACGGGGTAGTCAGACGAAGCCAGGATCAGGAACCAACGGGGTAGTCAGACGAAGCCAGGATCAGGAACCAACGGGGTAGTCAGACGAGATCAGGAACCAGAAGCAGCAGCAGTCTTAGAAGCATGTGAACACAGGAGGACCAAGCAAGGAACTGAAGCCACAGACCTTCTATATATATGAGCTAGGCATCCAGCTCCTCCCAGTGGGAAGGAGAAGCCGCAGGGTGGGAGGCTACAAGAAACCCAGAAACCAAGATGGCCGCCAGCACATGTCAAACGAAGGTAAGACCATGACAGTAGTGTAAGGGTTACGCCCACTTCACAGACATTGACAGACCAAACTCCCCTTTTAATGCACCGCAAACAGTCCATTTGCCCAACCGCAAACTTCCCATTTGCACAAGGTTGGATACCAAGCTTGCCATGTCCTGTTGATGTCATTGAAGGTTTCTTCCTCCACCCAGCTACGTACAACACAAAGGGTCCCGGAAAGGTGAATTGAATAGATTTTTCGAATGGGGAGATGGTTAAAAAAACGCTGACTCCCTCCCCTTTGTTTGAATCCACGGTCACTGCGTCTGTGCAGTGCAATTTACTGTCCCACCTGATATGAGTGGTATTTTCTATAGTTCTCTCTTCTCATCAGTTTAATCCCTGTTAAGTCCCCAATCTGGGGTCCATTTATTAAATGGATTTTTCGAACGGGGAGATGGTTTAAAAAACGCTGGCTCCCTCCCCTTTGTTTGAATCCACACCACGGTCACTGCGTCTGCGCCGTGCAATTTACTGTCCCACCCGATATGAGTGCTATTTTCTGTAGTACTATTCTCATCAGTTTAATCCCTGTTACGTCCCATATCAGGGTGGGATTGCCTTTTGTGAAAAAAGATTTAGGCCGGGTATCTTCGACTGCCTTCACAGTGACAGACCAAACTCTGATACACCAAACTGAATTGATTTTAGGAACCGGGAGATGGAAAAAGTAGCTTGGTCGGTCCTCTTACTCCCAAGTTGGGGCACTGCGTGTGCACGGAGCAATGTGCTGTGACACCCTATATGAGTGGTGTCTTAACTATTCCTATCAGTTTAATCCCTGTTACGTCCCCTATCCGGGGACGTGTGTCGAATTGATTAACCATTGGCGAATTAACGAACCATTACGACATCCTGGAATAATTTAGTTCTGAGCTTTGTACTTGATTTGTATTGGAATTGTTGGGGATTTTTCTAATTGTCTGCATTATTTCTAATAAACTATTAAGAGACTTTATTATGATATTTTTATTTTATGTATTAAAAACCCACCCATACAACTTAAAAAAATGTAATAATAAATTTAATTTTTTTTCTATGAAAAAACATCCAGCCGTCCCGATCGCTTTTGGTCTGATCATAATGAAGCAACGGCCTTATCATCTGGGGTGTGGCAACATTGCCAACACACTCATAGAGGTGATGATCGCTTCATTGTGATACGCAAGCCCCTTCACCACAGCAAGGTAACGCAAGCCACAGTGCAGCACCAGAGGCCAGAAAAATTAGGCATGTACGCATGCCTGAAAAACAATGTTATTGTTACAGCCGCTGTTGTAGCAGCGGCCGGATAAATGTATGTTTTCAAGGCAGAAAGGTGACTAAAACATTGCAGCTTGAACCCTAGTTGGTGGCGGAGAATTCACGAAGGTCATCCGGTATGCAGACATTAAATACAGCAGCGTGGGGACCATTTTGAGGCCAAGTCATGTCATCAGGCCTTTTGTTAGTTAAACGTATCCCCTACTGTCAGTCCCTTCAGGATCCATGCCTCATTCATCTTAATGAAGGTGAGGTAATCAACACTTTTTTGACCGAGGCGACTTCTTTGCCAGAAGTTCTATCGCAAACTGGGATAGCTCAGGCCACAGGTCAAGCCTGCACACCCAGTAGTCAAGGGGTTCATCGCTCCTCAGAGTGTCGATATCTGCAGTTAAGGCGAGGTAGTCTGCCACCTGTCGGTCGAGTCGTTCTCTAAGGCTGGATCCCGAAGGGCTGTGGCGATGTGTAGGACTGAAAAAGCTCTGCATGTCCTCCATCAACAACACATCTGTAAAGCGTCCTGTCCTTGCCGTCGTGGTAGGAGGAGGATTACTTTCACCTCTTCCCCAGTTAGATTCCCGTTGTGCTGTGACATCCCTCTTATAAGCTGTGTAAAGCATATTTTTTAGTTTGGTTTTGAACTGCTGCATCCTTTCTGACTTCCGGTAATTTGGTAACATTTCCGCCACTTTCTGCTTATACCGGGGGTCTAGTAGCGTGGCCACCCAGTACAGGTCGTTCTCCTTCATCCTTTTTATACGAGGGTCCCTCAACAGACATGACAGCATGAAAGACCCCATTTGCACAAGGTTGGATGCCGAGCTACTCATTTCCCGTTCCTCCTCCTCACTGATGTCAATGACGATCTGTTCTTCCCCCCAGCCACATACAAGACCACGGGTCCCAGATAGGTGACAAAAACGTGCACCCTGGGATGCCTGCTGTGGTTGGTCTTCCTCCTCCTCAAAGCCACATTCCTCCTCTGACTCCTCTTCCTCTTACTCCTCTTGCAGTGTTGCCGCAGGTCCGGCAAGCGATGATGACAAGGCTGTTTCTGGTGGTGATGGTGACCACAACTCTTCCTCTTCACGCTCATCCACAGCCTTATCCAGCACTCTTCGCAGGTCACGCTCCAGGAAGAAAACAAATGGGATGAGTTTGCTGATGGTGCCTTCGGTGCGACTGACTAGGTTTGTCACCTCCTCAAAAGGAGGCATGAGCCTACAGGCATTGCGCATGAGCGTCCAGTAACGTGGCAAAAAAATATTTCAGCTCCACAGAGGTTGTCCTAGCACCCCGGTCATACAAATACTCATTGACGGCTTTTTCTTGTTGGAGCAGGCGGTCGAACATTAGGAGTGTTGAATTCCAACGTGTCGGGCTGTCGCAAATCAAGCGCCTCACTGGCATGTTGTTTCGGCGCTGAATGTCTGAAAAGTGCGCCATGGCCATGTAAGAACGCCTGAAATGGCCACACACCTTTCTGGCCTGCTTGAGGACGTCCTGTAAGCCTGGGTACTTAGACACAAAGCGTTGTACGATCATAATCAACACATGTGCCAACTTGCCCAAATTCAATGCCGCCAACAAATTGCTTCCATTGTCACACACCACTTTGCCAATCTCCAGTTGGTGCAGAGTCAGCCACTGATCCACCTGTGCATTCAGGGAGGACAGGAGTGCTGGTTCGGTGTGGCTCTCTGCTTTCAGGCAAGTCAACCCCAAGACAGCGTGACACTGTCGTATCCGGATGTGGAATAGCCCCTGGGAATCTGGGGGGGGTTCAGTTGATGTGCAGCCAGACGCCGCAGCAGAAGAGGACTCAGCCGAGGAGGTTATGAAAGAGGATGGAGTAGGAGGAGTAGAGGAGGTGGCAGTAGGCCTGCCTGCAAGTCGTGGCGGTGTCACCAACTCCGCTGCAGAGCCACGCATTCCATGCTTGGCAGCCGTCAGCAGGTTGACTCAATTTGCAGTGTAGGTGATATACCTGCCCTGACCGTGCTTTGCAGACCAGGTATCAGTGGTCAGATGGACCCTTGCCCCAACACTGTATGCCAGAGATGCCATGACTTCCTTTTCAATCACCGATTAGAGGTTTGGGATTGCCTTATTAGAAAAATCGTCCGGGTACCTTCCACTGTGGTGTCCCAATAGCGACAATTTTTTTGAAGGCCTCAGACTCCACCAGCTGGTATGGTAAAAGCTAGCGGGCTAAGAGTTCCGTCAAGCCAGCTGTCAGACGCCGGGTAAGGGTGTGGCTCTGTGACATTGGCTTCTTACGCTCAAACATTTCCTTTACAGACACCTGACTGTGGGCAGATGAGATGGAACTGCTCAAGGTGAGAGGCGGAGTGGCGGGTGGTTGAGCGGGAGCAAGGACACAGCAGTGGTTGACGTGGCTGAAGATGCTGGACCAGGAGGAGGATGATGGCTTTGAGCTTGTGTGCTGCTTCTACTCGTCATCATGTGTTGATCCCATAGGCGTTTGTGATGTGTGATCATGTGCCTTCTCAAAGCAGTTGTACCTAGGTGGGTGTTGGATTTCCCATGACTCAGTTTCTTTTGGCACAGGTTGCAAATGGCATCGCTGTTGTCAGAGGCAGACACACAAAAAAAATGCCACACTGCTGAGCTTTGCAATGACGGCATTCTGGTGGTGGCAACAGCATGCATTGATTGGCGTGCTGTCTGGCTGACCCCAGGTGCCGATACATGCTGTCTGACTGTGCCACTAGCTCCTTGCGACGACCTCCCCCTGCTTCCAACTCGTTTCCTCCTTCTCTCTGTCTCCCATTCTGAACTTTCCCCCTCTTCTTCTTCTCTTCGAGCAGGCACCCACGTGGCATCCACGGACACATCGTCATCATCAACCGCTTCACTTGTATCTGACACCTCAGCAAAGGAAGCAGCAGCGGGTACAACATCATCATCATCATCATCACACTGTACGTCCATGTGTGTAATGCTGCCTGACTGAGACATATCCCTGTTATCTACATCCCCTGGCAATAATGGTTGTGCATCACTAATTTCATCCAACTGATGTGTAAATAACTCCTCTGAGGGATCAAGTAAAGCGGCTGTGGTGGTAGTGGTGGTGGCGGCGGGCGGGAGAGTGGTGACCAAAGCTGAGCTGGAGGAGGATGGTGCGTCAAGGTTCTTAGCGGAAGCTGTTGAAGATTGGGTGTCCTGTGTAAGCCAGTCAACTATTTTCTCTGAATTTTTTGGGTTCAGGGTACGTGGCCTCTGAACACTGGGCATTATTCCAGGGCCAGTGGAAATCACAGCACCACGAACGCGACGGCCCCTGCGGCGTGGCCTGCCTCTGCCTGTGATTTTTTATTAGATAGGTGTTACTATGCGTGCAAGGTACTGTGCCACCCTATATAAGTGGTGGGCAGTGGGCACAGTACAGTCTGTGTGGGCCTGACACACACGGGCTTGCAAATGTGATTAGATCACAGTTAAATTTAAAATAGAATTATTTTTTTCTGAAAGGTTTTTGGGTAAATGACACCCTGTAACGGTATGAGTGCAGGCCGAACCAGCCACTAGCCAGTGGACACAATACAGTATGTGTGGTGGCCTGACACACACGGGCTTGCAAATGTGATTAGATCACAGAAAAAATTAAATATAATTTAGTTTTTTATCTGCAAGGTATTTTCTGTTCCACCCTGTATGAATGGTGTGCACTGTGCACACATTGCTGTCTATGACTGAGCCTGCAGCCTCTCACACACGGGCAGCCAGGCAACTGCAATATATATATATATATAAAAAAAACAAAAAAACAGACCGATGTACCAGCCCTGAAAAGGGCTTTTTGGGGTGCTGTCTGGACGCTGTACTTACAGCAGATGAGTCTGTGGACACAGAACAATGCCCTAGCTAACGCTTTCCCTATTGAATCAGCAGCAGCAGCTACACTCTCCCTCCTCTCTCTGTGAATGCAGATTCTGAATGATACTAAAATGGATGCTGTCCAGGAGGTGGGAGGGTCTGGGAGGGATTGTCTGCTGCTGATTGGCTGGAATGTGTCTGCTGACTGTGAGGTACAGGGTCAAAGTTTACTCAATGATGATGTATAGGGGACGGACCGAACATCGCATATGTTGGCCCGCAGCGGCGAACGCGAACAAGCTATGTTCGCCGGGAACTATTCGCCGGCGAACTATTCGGGACATCACTAGTGCAGACCCATTCATTCTCAATGGGGCAGAACGGGATGCGGAGAGCACACTATGTGCTCTCCGCATCCACATTTTAGGAGCGCAGCCCTGAACTTCCGGGCTTCGGCCCCGAACTTCCGGGCCGCGGCTCTGCAAAAAAATAGAACATGTCCTATTCTTGTCCGCAATTGCGGACAAAAATATGCAGTTTTATGGGGGGTGCCGGCTGGGTGTATTGCAGATCCGCAATACACTACGGACGTGTGAATGGACCCTAAAAGAGCTAAAATTCTGATTTCCAGGAGAATAGAGGGTGTAACCAATTTCCAGGGCAATTGAAGCCAGTTGTTTCAAACCAAACTTTTAAAAACATTTTGCAAATCAGAACAAACTGAATCTCAATAGATTTGCTTGTCTCTAGTGCTGTTCATGCCCGTAACTGCTGCTCTAGGTATCCACCGAGGCATATACGTTGCGCACAGCAATAATCATGAACAGTGGCCCAAGTTTTCTATCATGTGTACAAAGTGAGGATGGCTTTTTGGGAGAAATAATGCCGACTATGTATCTTCCAATGTGGCTGAGCACAAACTATCAACTTCCTAAAGTTGGCGGACTCTACCAAATGTTATGCTAGTGACTGCATCATCAGCAACTTGGCTGGGTGGGAAATAAGCTTGACACTATTGGATTGCGGGGCATGTAAAGTTGTTTTGTGGCCATGCATTCCATGATCAATGGATGATAACGAAGCAAAGGAGGAATCTGAGCAGGAGAAGCAGAAATTTATGATGATGATGATGTGAAAGACACTGTAGCGCCCTTGGATTTGGCCTGGTTGCCACAAGGGTGACCAGGAGAAATATGAAACTCCTCTTGCGGATGCTGGTGGCCAACTTTGTTTGCCAACAGGATGGGGTGTTGCTGCTTCATGTGGTTCAGGCAGACTGGAACAATGGCCTGAACTGGCCCAGTCTGTTCTCTCTTGCCCAGCCTCTAATTTAATCTCAGAGAGGATTTTCAGCATGGCAGGGGACGTTGTGACGCCCAAGCAAACCAAGTTATCCTTCACCACTGCATAAAATATTACTTTTGTCAAAGCAATGAGGCATGGATCCATGAGGATCTTCACAATTCTCCAGCTGAGGCCAATGACTGGATCTGCTCAGAGGGTGCCCTATCATGCCACTGCTCCTGTCTGCCTGCCTACCACCATGTTGTTTGCTGTACAGTTACTGCCACCATCATACCACTGCCACTGTCTGCTTTCCAACCATTATGTTCTGTGGCATAAAGCTGCTGCCACCATCATGCCCCTGTCTGCCTTCCTACTATCATGTTGCTGCATCTAATCCTCCTACTGCCACCTCCCTTTAGAGATGGCCTTGCAGTTCGCCCAGCCAAATTCTTTTACATTATGAAGAACTTTGACCCTTGACACATCCATCAGGTGGTACAGGACAGCCAATTGAGACATTTCAGCACATGGACGTACCCCCTACCTTATGAATAAACCAGATCTGGCCGCCATTTTACACTTATAGTTTTGCCAGTGTAGGGAGAGGTTGCTGTGTGGAGCAGGGACAGACTGTTAGGGACACCAAACGCTAGCTAATAGGGCCACAAAAGTCTTTTTAAGGACTGGTATAGGTGTGCTATCGATATGTGTGATACACAGAGGGGTGCGATATACTTATAATATACTTTTTATAATGAGTCAAAAACACATAGATCTATATAGTGATCACCTGGAAGTCAGGGGCTTACTAGGGTCATTTTTATATAGGATAAGGTTCCGGACGGGGTCGCTCTTATCAGGGAGGGTGGTCTGTGGTTAGGCTATCAGGGCCAGAATAGCACCCTCTGTAGGGCAATATCAGGGACAATTCTTTGCCCACCCTGTCCTTCAATACCACATCATCATCTAGCCCAGGGATAGATGGTTTTTGCTTTCCCTCCGGGATTCATGGATGTGCACTGGAACCCCCTGGATTGTGGTAGGACATATGGTGTTTGATTTAGTGCCGCCGAGCACCTGATTTAGTGCCGCCGAGTACTTGTTATTGCCTACCACATCTATGCTTTTTGCTTAACTTTAATAATTTTATTTATTTTCATTTTGAGGGATATCTTTTCCATTCACACATCAACAAAATGGGTCTGCATCCATTCCGCATTTGCGGATCCGAACTTCCGCATCTGTGCTTCTGTTTCCGCAAAAAATAGAACATGTCCTATTCTTGTCCGCAATTGCAGACAAGATTAGGCATTTTCTATTATAGTTCCGGCGATGTGCGGTCCACAAATTGCGGAATGCACATTGCCGGTGTCCGTGTTTTGCGGATCCACAAAACACTTACGGACGTGTGAATGGACCCTCATAGTAACATTATTAAAGGTTACGTTTTATCTTTATGTATATTCTAATGGATTGCCTTTCCTGTACAATGTTATAATATGCTTTCTATGTTAGACAGTTTATTATAGTGCATTTGTATTGTGCGGCAGTTGTGTGCGGTTCTGCTGCGATACTGCAGGTATATAGAGGGACAAGTGTTATTGGAACCAATAATTTCTACTGGTGTGATATACCAGTCGCCCCCCCCCCCCCAAAAAAAAACTGATTGAAGCGGTTATTGAAGGTGTTATATACCAATATACTTTCTTTATAGTGCATTTGCGCATGTGCGTACGCCGATATTTCGCATTGAAAAAAAAAATGAATGGAGATTTCAAATTCTAATAATACATCTGGTATGTCACTGTCCATGTTGTGGGACTATTTGTGCACTTCTAGTAATTATTTCTTGGCTGCAAATATGAGCTGAAGGTTTTTCAGGTTCGCCTGCCATTAAAATGAATGGGACATGCCGCAAACTTGCGGTTCGCGAACATTTGATCGCTTTTGCGAACCATCACGGCAGATGTTCGTCCATCACTACCTCCATTACCTGCTACTTAGTTGCCACTACTACTACTACTGCTACCATCCCCCTAAACAGCGCTCACACATCTTCTGCCTTGTCTGTTCTAAGCAATATTTCTAATCCTTTCATAGTTCCTATCAGATCATTTGTAAAAGATTTACTTTTACAAACTACCTCAGCCAGAAGGTTTCCAGGGTAACTTACTCTCTCTCTCTCTATATGTATATGTATATATATATATATATATATATATATATATATATATATATGGAGGAGGAGATGTGATGGTGTGGGGGTGCTTTGCTGGTGACACTGTTGGGGATTTATTCAAAATTGAAGGCATACTGAACCAGCATGGCTACCACAGCATCTTGCAGCGGCATGCTATTCCATCCTCCGGTTTGCGTTTAGTTGGACCATCATTTATTTTTCAACAGGACAATGACCCCAAACACACCTCCAGGCTGTGTAAGGGCTATTTGACCATGATGGAGAGTGATGGGGTGCTGCGCCAGATGACCTGGCCTCCACAGTCACCGGACCTGAACCCAATCGAGATGGTTTGGGGTGAGCTGGACCGCAGAGTGAAGGCAAAAGGGCCAACAAGTGCTAAGCATCTCTGGGAACCATTTCAGGTGACTACCTCTTGAAGCTCATCAAGAGAATGCCAAGAGTGTGCAAAGCAGTAATCAAAGCAAAAGGTGGCTACTTTGAAGAACCTAGAATATGACATATTTTCAGTTGTTTCACACTTTGTCATGTATATAATTCCACATGTGTTAATTCATAGTTTTGATGTCTTCAGTGTGAATCTACAATTTTTATAGTCATGAAGATAAAGAAAGCTCTTTGAATGAGAAGGTGTGTCCAAACTTTTGGTCTGTACTGTATATATATATATATATATATATATATATATATTATAAACTTTTAGATACTTTTGCTCCCCTTCTTAAACTGCCTCATCAACTCACATTTAACTATTCTTACTTTACAATTAAATTAATTATCCCATAATTAATAAAAAAAAAAATGAAAATTTGACTTCATAAAATACATGATAATCTCTTTCTAACAAAGATAAATCCAGACTGTAGATTATGTGGATCCAATGATGTTCCCATTAATGTCTTCAATTGCTCTTGTAGATTTATTTCATGGTGCATGTCCTTTCTGCCGCAGCTCTCGTCCTGTCCATGTTATTCCTGCCGGCACCTGTGATGGCTTCTAACCATGGAAAGGGCTGGTGACCGATGACGGACATAAGTGAGCATGTGCGTCCTCCTCAGTAATGTTACTTAGGTGGATAGAGAAATAAGGAAAACATCAAACAGCAGGTGGCGCTATACAGATATATTTTATTAAATAACTCAGCGGCCATATTACATTATAATTACATGCAAATACAAGAGAGTTGATTTCACCCTAATTGAATTACAAGGTCACTTTGGACAAATAGGACTCCAACTAACTAAGAGATTTGCTGATCTATAGTTGTAGTAATAATAGTTTTCTGTATTATATCCAAAGGTTGTACAGGATTTGAACTCTTTGAGAAACGGCCCCACATCTGCCCACAGATTATGTCTGGTATTGCAGTATGGCTCTATAAAGTTAATGTGGCAGAATTACAATGCTGCGCTCAACCCTTGGACAGGAGAGGAGATGTTTTGCAGTAAAGAGGTTCTTCTAATCCTGGAAACACCTTTACATTATAGATCAGAAATCATGGTGAAGTAGCAGGTCCTACAACTAATCTCCACACCTATCACTGAAGCCAACTACCTAAAACATATCTTTTAATAAATATAATAAAAAATCAAGAGGGTCCCTCACATGGGGACTGATATACATACAACAAGACAGACAGTAAGAAACCAAATAAGAATCAGGTATAGGGATAGATGTTGCCAGTGGTGGACTGAATACCATATGGGTCCCTAGTGTATCCCTAGGGTATCTCTGGCCTAATCTCTGCCCAGAGATGCACCCAGGTGGTAGGAGCACTCTGTCCCCGTGCCTAGACTACCTGTACTTACAGCGCCCTTACAACAAAAATTGACCCATATGGATGCTTGGGTCATTCAATGTAATACAATAAATTTATATTGGTTATTTCAATTATAGTCCTAGTCTCGACGCGTTTCCCCTTAAATAGCAAGGTTCGTCAGGAGACAGAAGAGAATTGGACAATCCAGTGAGTCGCTGCCAATGCACAGCGACCACACAACAACTAATTAACAGAACCAAATCAAAGTTAGGCTACTTTCACACTTGCGTTAGGAGCGGATCCGTCTGGTGTCTGCACAGACGGATCCACTCCTATAATGCAAACGCTTGCATCCGTTCAGAATGGATCCGTTTGCATAACTTTATTTCAGATCTGATTTTTCACTTTGGAAAACTCAGATCCGACAGTATATTCTAAACACAGAAGCGTTCCCATGGTGATGGGGACGCTTCAAGTTAGAATATACTGAGAACTGTGTACATGACTGCCCCCCCCCCTCCTGTATTTAACTTATTGGTGGCCAGTGCGGCCCCCAATAAGTATTATGCGGCCCCCAGTATTATGACCAGTGCGGCCTCCCCTCTCCCCCCCCCTAATTAAAATCACCCCCCCCCCCCCCATCATCGGTGGCAGCGGAGAGTACCGATCCGAGTCCCAGTTTAAATCGCTGGGGCTCTGATCGGTTACCATGGCAGCCAAGACGCTATTGCAGTCTTGGCTGCCATGGTTACTTGGCAATAAATACAAGCATTATACTTACCTGAAGAGCTGCGATGTCTGTGTCCGGCCGGGAGCTCCTCCTACTGGTAAGTGAAAGGTCTGTGCGGCGCATTGCCTATAGCACAGACCTGTCACTTACCAGTAGGAGGAGCGCCAGCCGGTCAGACATCGCAGCTCTTCAGGTAAGTATAATGCTTGTATTTATTGCTAAGTAACCATGGCAGCCAAGACTGCAATAGCGTCTTGGCTGCCATGGTAACCGATCAGAGCCCCAGCGATTTAAACTGGGACTCTGATCGGTACTCTAAGCTGCCACCAATGATGGGGGGGGGGTGATTTTAATTAGGGGGGGGGGAAGGGGTGCCGCACTGGTCATAATACTTGGAATCCGCACTGGCCACCAATAAATATAGAGGGAGGGGGAGGCCGCACTGGTCATATTTAATACTACTGGGGAGGGAGGGAGGGGGAGGCCGCACTGGTCATATTTAATACTGGGAATCCGCACTGGCCACCGATGAATATAGAGGGAGGGGGGCCGCACTGGCTATAATTAATACTGGGAAGGGAGGGGGGGCCGCACTGGCCACCAATAAGTTAATTACAGGAGGAGGGGGGGTCATGTTCTCAGTATATTCTAACATGAAGCGTCCCCATCACCATGATTCTTATTCATCCTTGATTCATAGTGAAAACCCTCTCGGTCCGAACAGTTTCTCCTCATACGTAAATACTGTCCACGGGGTATGCCCTTCTTTAGGCTGGTTGGGTGGTGGCTGTCCCAGTGTAGTAGACTGTTTGTGACAGTGGTCTTCCTGAAGGTGGAGGTAACAAGACCGCATCCGGTTTTTGTAACCCTGACATCTAAGAACGTTAACGAATCAGGGTGAAATTCCGAAGTGAAAGAGAGCCCCAGTTCGTTAATGTTCAGAGCCCTGACGAATAAATCAAACTCGTCCGAATTTCCGTTCCAGATAATAAAGACGTCATCTATATATCGGGTCCAGAAGACGATCTTGTCACCCCACCAAGTGCATGTGTCAGGAAAGACCACTTTATCCTCCCACCATCCCAGGAGGAGATTTGCATAGGTCGGGGCACAGGGACTCCCCATTGCAGTCCCCCTGAGCTGGTGGAAGAATTGCCCATCGAAGAGAAAGAAGTTATGTGCAAGTACGAACTCAAGGAGGGTCACCACAAAGGTATTGTGCAGTTTGTGACAGACAGCCCTGGTTTTCAGAAATTAAGATGTTGCCATCAGGCCCTTATCATAGGGGATCGAGCTATAGAGTGATTCCACATCTATGCTAGCAAGGGAACACGATGATTCGATATTTAGAGCTTCAATTTTGCAAAAAAAATCCATCATGTCTCTTGTATAAGACGGTAGAGAGGATTCAAAACTCTTGAGGACACTGTCTATATAGATCCCGCTATTCTGTATCATTGAGCCCACCCCAGATACAATAGGGCGGCCCTTGAGGGGGGAAACGCCCTTATGGATCTTGGGTAGCCCATAGAAAGTTGCTATCTGGGGTGTGCTTGGCAGCAGAAAGCGGTACTCTGCCTCACTAATTACTTTTGTTAATAATCCGTCATTGAGTATGGATGTGAGCTCACCCAAGAAAAATCTCCGTGGGGTCAGAGGGCAACACACGATAACAATTCCTATCATTTAACAGTTGTCTGCACATGTGTTTGTATTGAAGGTGTCCCATAAGCACTAGATTTCCTCCCTTATCTGCCGGTTTAACTATTATTGAGGCATCCCTTTCAAGGTTACGAAGGGCCTCCGTTTCGCTGCCGGACAGATTGTGGAAGTATGGTTTTGTGAGGGGCAATTTATCTATGTCCTCAGTAACCATTCATAGAAATATCTCTATGTGATCGTAGTTCATAGGTGGAGGTGCTTTCTTACTTTTTGGGCGAAGGTCCATGAAGGGACCCTGGCCGGGTATACGGGAGCCCTCTTCATGCAAATCGCAAAACACACTGAAATCAACGAACTCACTCTCCTGCAAGCCCAACTGCCAGGTATTCTGGTTACTATTTTTCATAAATTTGTGCCATTTAAGCTTCCTGGTAAAAAGGTGAAGATCTTTGACCCAGAAAAATTGATCAAATCTGGTGGTGGGAATGAAAGATAACCCCCGCATCAGTAGAGCTTCTTCTGCTATACTAAATGTCCGAGGGGATAGATTGATAATCTGTAACTGATCATTTTCCTCTAAAATGTTCTTACTTAAGTACGGTCTCGGAGTTGGTGTGGCCCACCCCTTACTAAAAGTCGCGGGTATAGGGTTGGGCAGAGATGAGGAGGAGGAGGACGGAGAGGGTGAGAGATAATCGCCATCTCTCCCTCTTTGGCCGCTCGATCTCGGCCATCTTCTATTAAAGCGTCCTCGACCCCTTCCTCTCTGACCACGTCTGTTATTATTCCTCCCCCTGCTGTTTTGTACCTCAGAGTCCAAAAATTCTTGTTCGGATGATGAAATATCGATATCCGGGGGGGGGGGGCTGGGATTTCTCAAATTGATAGGCCCTATTCTCCCTAAACTCTCTCAAGTCCTTGTTAAACTGCCTGTGTTTTCTCTCTTTAATTTGCCCCTGGAATCTTTCCACTGTCGTTTGCAGAGAGGACTCCCTCCTATTGAATTCGGGGTCAGTTTTAAGGGACACAGCCA